>NC_141535.1:63778823-63931764 GCF_021556685.1 Rattus norvegicus
TCATTGATCACGTTTTCGGCATTCATCTGGATGTTTCTGTAGTACTCAGGTGCTGCTCCTGAAGCTAACCCATTCCATGCAGTGTAGTGAGTCCTGTGTGAGAGAAACCTCTAACTGCCTCTAACCAGTTCCCGGAGCCGGAGGAGGACTCAGTCTGAGTCACACATATTCTCAGAATCATCAGATTAGGCGAGGAGTTGTTGTCCTGAGTCAGAACATCCTTTAAAACAGCTGCCCTCTCTGGGGTCTAGAGAGGCTTGGGGTGTTTCAGAGTCTCCTGGAGTATTTAATTTTATGTGTGTGAAGGATGGGTATGAAGGGCTAGGAGTCAGGAAGAAAAGTTCACATGGCTTTTGGCAGTTTCTCTAGTGGTCCCCCTAGTAAAGAAGTAGGGCATTTTTAAAGTCACTTTACACTGAACACCAATGGCTTCTTATTAATAAAAGCAAAATTTGCAAGACAAATGTGCTTTTATTCATTATTTCAGCAGATGTCATACAGCGAATTCCCACTGTGTATCTGGTTCTGTTCTAGTACTTCATGCAGGGTTGCAGCAGTGAACAACAGAGACTACACCCACACCTCAGCGAGCTCGTGTGCTAACACAGGAGCACCCCAATCCAGGGACACAGCAGTGAGCAATCAGACTACACCCACACCTCAGCGAGCTTGTGTGCTAACACAGGAGCACCCCATACCCAGTGAATAGCCAGTAGGAAGGTTAGTGGGTACAGTTGTAAGTGCGGTGACAGCGGAAGTCTTCCTGAGGGACATCACTGAATTAGGATGAGGAGGACCAGAAAAGAACCAGTTAGGTCCCTGAAGTGTTCCTTATGTATGTAATGATAACATTACTGATGTTTTACAAGGTATTTTAGCAGTAGATAGAATTGTTACTTCGAAAATATTAGAAAGCACAAGCAAGAAAGTAAATTTCTCATGACTCCATCATTGATAAACTTTGTATATCCTGTCAGCCTGTGTATGTATGGATACACGCCACTCAAGCATGTAGTCAATGGAATGCAGTATATTCCGTTTCCCTTGCTGTTTTTGAATTACCTGGCGTGCTGTGTTGAACATGTTATTGTTGATGGCTGTATGAATGTACCATCTTTAGCTAAGATTCTGAAAGACATGTAGATTGTATACATGTACATGTACACATGTGTATACCTATGCATACATATCACATGTTCTTGCTTTGTACTTTTCAAGGAAGCTGGGGACAGGATGACAGGCCCGCGCTGGGGAGGGAGGAGAGCTCATTTTGAAGCACTTGTTTCCAGCATGTCTCCTATGTCATTGGTATGGTTATAGCTGAGTATTGTATTTAAGTTCTGTATGCAGTGGATAGCAGGACTGGAAGTGGGGTGTCAGATATCTGGGTGCCTTGACATTGTTATAAGGAAAACCAAAATGCATAGGACTATACTTAGAATTATAAAAGGTGAGTGTGTGTGTGTGTGTGTGTGTGTGTGTGTGTGTGTGTGTGTGTGTTTAGTGTCCTATGACATATTTGGGTCAAGACAACTCTTGGGGGTTAGTTCTCCACCATGTGGCTCTATGGATGGAACCCAAGTCATCCTGCAGCAGGTACTTTACCTGCTGAGCTTTGAATTGTTCTTTAAATGAACATTCTCAGGAATGCCAATCCAGCATGCCAGTCAAGGATCTTTATTGGGGCTTATAGTCCCCTGACCCTTTCCTGCTTCCAAAGTAATATGAAGTCTATAAAATACCAGTAGAGCTCTTGTCATGGACACATCGGAGCAGAATGACCACTGTGACCACAGACTTCAGCCCTGCCCCTTTATCCCAACCCCGTGTCATTGTCCGGTTCTGCCGAGGGTTAAGTTCATGCAGTAACTCAACTGCTTGTAAGTGCTGGTCACTGACTCGGAATGTTGGGTGTGGTTGAGAGAACAGTCAGATGATGGCACGTATGCAGATGAAGGGGCTTCAAGTGACTGGGGCGGTGGTGGTGGAAGGAGTGCAGCGCAGCCTGGATGGACATCTTGCAGGAATTGGCAGTTGGGTTAGGGCTAGTGAGCAGGGGCTGCTGAATGTCTGGACTAGGGAGAAACACTGTCTAGCATTGCTGAAACCTGGGACCTGTCCACTCCCATGCCTGATGTTGCCTTGACTGCTGTGGCTGCACTTAGCCCAATTAAGTGTTTATCAGCCCAAGCATATGAGAAAAGAACAGTTCACTCGCCGATTGCAGGACACTGCCCTGAACCAGCTCACAGGCTTCCTGCACTGTCACCTATGCGTATGATCAGAAATTCCTGTGTACAGATTGAGAGATGTTACGATTGACAGCTATGAAACAGTTGTATGTACAAGTTAGGGATTTTCAGGTATTTAGAGGTTTACTAGAATTAGTAACATACACTATATGCTGGGTGCATTGATTCGAAATAAAGTCCTTGTCTCCAGGGAGCTCACTGTTTAGAAGAGAAAATGCCACTGTGTGTAGGGTGCCACACAGGACCAGGAAAGAGTGACCTGTTCCTTCTGGAAAGTTGGGGTTCATATCCCACTATGTGGACTCTACTATAACTCCTGGACAAAAAGACTTTCAAGTCAAACATTTTACTTAACAAAAATAGTGTTGGAACACCATGAAATTTCCAACAAGTTTTTAAAAGTTTGAAATAACCGGTCTATATGAACACATGCAGTTGGCTGGATCAAGGAATGATTCAGATGGGGTTCATAATGTGTGTACATTTGCCTTCTGTAGACTCCTAAGTGACTTGGCCTAGGGAGTCTCCTTTTTTTCTAACTAGTTGAAGAAACCAGGTCAGTGTCTTAGTTTGGGTGTTATTGCTGTGAATAGATACTATGACCAAGGCAACTCTAAGAACAACATTTAATTGGGGCTGGCTTACAGGTTCAGAGGTTCAGTCTGTCACCATCAAGGCAGGAGCATGGCAGCACCCAGGCAGCCATGGCACAGGAGCTGAGAGTTCTATACCTTGTTCTGAAGGCAACTAGAAGACTGGCATCCTCAGGCAGCTAAGAGGAGCTCTCAAAGCTCACCCTGACAGTGACACATTTCCTCCAGCCAGGCCATACCTACTCCAACAAGGCCTCATCTCAAAATAGTGCCACTCCCTGGGTGAGCATAGTCAAACCTCACAATCTACATGGAGTATCATTTTCCAGTCATAACACTTTGGTTTCCTGTGGCATCAGCTTCCTTTCTTTTTTCCCTGTATCCTTTAGGTCTGAAGCCTCAATTTTAGATTGAGATTAGAAATTTTGACAAATGTGTATTTAGGAATAGCCTCTCCCCAATTGCTGTTTTCTTTCTTTTTTCTTTCTTTCTTTCTTTTTTTTTTTTTTTTTTTTTTGTTATAGGTGGTTGGGATGGTTAATTTTATGTCAGGAAAGCTACAGGTGTTTTAAGATGCTACGTTTGTGGTAAGTTGTTATCTCTTGGCCTCCCTGTGACCTCTAGAGTAAAGCCCAACTTTCTTACAGCGGACATGAGCAGGGGTATTAGTTTCTTCCACAGCCCTTCCTACATACTGCCCAGCCCACAACATTCATACTTCTCTTCCCTGCAGAGCCTTTTCTGCCCAAGCAAGCTATCTCTTTCTTAATCGTTTCTTACCTTTTGGCCTCAGCTCAGATACTAACTACAGCCAGTCTTTCTGGGCCTCGAATCAAGTGCTGGTCATTAGACTCCGCCTAGCTCATTCTAGTCTCACTGTACTTACTCCCTTTCTGTCTCCCTCCCTCTTCTCCCCAACCTCCCCCTCCTCTCACCCCATCTTCAAGGTTTCACTGAATGGCCTGGAACTTAAAGAGATCCATCTGCCTCAGGCAAGTGCTGGGATTAACAGGATGGACCACGATCCTTCTTTTCAGGATCTCTTGGTTTACCTACCTTCCCTCACGAGTCCACAGCTCTGGAGGGGCAGGGTCATCATTGATCCACCTTGGAAGCACTGGCTCCTTGGAAGCTGGGCTCCTCTTTGCATAAGCCTCGGCTACCTCAGCAGTAATGTAACTTCCCTTAGACCATCTTCCTGACTGATGATCTTGAGAGTGACCTGCTGGAATCTACCACAACATGGCCGCCCTCTCAGGATCTCCTGCACTCAAATTCAACATGAATGGGACACTCAGACTGGACCCCAGGAGCCCAGAGAAATCCAGCTAGAAGCAGGGTGCCTTTTTCTCCCTGGGCTTGTCTCTCCACAGCAGAAGCTAGGGAGTATGCTAACACAATAACAGCCTCAGAAACCAGTAAAGGGAGACTTAGTGTTTGGTGACAGCACTAACTGGTGTCTTGGGACTGGCTTTCCTCACCAACGCTCATTGTCTCCCACCTCCTCCCTCTCCAGTGTACTTCACTACAGACCAGTGACCTTTATTTATGTAGTCTTTTATAACACATCTTGTTTTCATTTCCAACTAAATTGTCGCCAAACTGCTGCTGTTTAGTACTTTGGGAGCTGTTCTGAGTTTAATTCTAAATCAAACCACCCCAGCTAGATTCTTACGGCTGACTCACTAATCTGGGGCCCGGAGACATCCCTTTGAGGGGAATGACCCCTCCCCCATTTCTGCCAGTAACCCAATGGACGTGGAGCCAGCAGTTCCATCACCGCGTTCTTTTACTTTATATTAGGAGAAAGTTTTTAACGGACTTATTTTTGTTTTTACTTTTTTAAAAACCCGGTAGCTAATCATTTGCATGCCGCCTATTAGCCCATCGTGATTTGAAAATCTCCGATAAAAGAACTCATAATGAGCGCGCAGTCAGATGTAATGGAGGCAGGTCTAGTGCTCACCTCTGTTATTACAATAATAGGGCGCTCATGCGCTGAGGAGAAGAGTGGCTGCCCCTGACTAGAATTCAGCCAGAAAGATCAAGAGAGAGTCCTAATTGCCTTTCTTCTTAGATCAAACAATTGACTTAATTCACCAGGCCTCCACACGGAAATGTGTTTGAGGAGATTCAAATGGGTTACTACAGAGGATTAAGGTTTTCTCTGCAGATTATACTTTTATGCCCTGTAGTTCATTGCTTGAAGTGTTAAGTAGTTTTGTCAAAATAAGCAGGGCTGGAAGGATTTTTAGAAACTTACAAATCACCTAACTCTTGCTGAGTAACACAAGGGACTCTCTCCCCCTTCTCCTCCTCTTGTTATTATTTTATTTTTTTAATTTGATGGTGGTGACTTTGGGGGTGCGGAAAAATCAGCCATAGGAAAAAAGATCAGCTGGAAACTTTTAAGAGTCTCAGATAAGAAGAATACAAGTGTGGCAGTCTGTTGTATTTGTCTTGTAACAATCGCCTCACAAATGATGCGGCTAAAGAAGCCACATAAAGCGGGGATTTTCTCCTGAGTGCTTAGCTGCCCGCAGACAAAGTCCAACGGGGATGTGAGATCTGACCCCGGAGGCCTCTCTGTGGTGCTGTGCTAATCAGTGTTATTTTACCCACTAAGAAGTCAGTTCTGCTTAAAGGACTTCCCAGTTCTTAAAATTAAACACTCCCCAGAAAGGGTGCGTGTTAGAAAGCCACTAGTGTTGTTTTGTCCTTGGTGTTTTCTCCCTGTGGCTGATGGCTGCTGCTTCTCACTGGTTCTCCTGGGATCCATGAGATTGTGTCTTCATCAAAAACTTGCTCTGGGAATCCATCCTAGCCGGCAGCGGCAGGGAGGTTGGTTCTTTACTTCTCTTGGGCCATCACTGACCTTATGTAGTGAATATCCAGAGAGTGTTAACAAGCAGTAGGTGTAAGGTGCAGACTAGGTGAAGCCCTGGCAATGGCTGGGCAAGCTTGGTGTGTGAACATCCGCCACTACACCTCTGGGGTTCACTTTGGTTTGGTTTTCTGAGCTGGTAACTCATTTACTCCCCGGTCAACTCCTTATACTGGGCCCTGACAGTTGCCAAGGAAATTATTCTTTGACTTTGATTTCTCATAGGAATCTCTCTATTTTTCTCAGCCTTGCTTTCTATCTTATAGGTAAGAAATCCATCAACGGACAGAAGTACTTGCCAATACCCCCAAACCACTAAACAAAGGCTTTCAAAGCACCAGTCCACTCCCCAATGTTTTCAGGGTCCGGGAAACCTCATATATTATTTATAACCTCTCTCTCCTAGGAGGCAAATTGCAAGGCAGAGTTAAGTAGTGGGGGTGGGGTGGGGTTGTGGATTTGGCCCAGGCAAAGCGGAGTCATGCAAAGGGGAGAGAAGAAAGCCTAGAGGGAGGGAAGGTGTGGGAGCGAGAGGCTTCCAGAGCCTGCTGGTTCTTAGAGCTGGCAGAACTGGGAGTAGGCAAGGGAGGACAGGGAGGGGGTGGAGGAAAGTCTAACTGGTGGTTAAGGATCATAGAATGCAACCCCTACCACCACACCTCCCCACCCCCCACCCCACCCCCGCCACCATATTTCTCCTGTCTCTCCTGAGATTGCACTGGTAAAATACTGATTGCTCATTCTTACATGCAACAAGGATAAAGACGTGTTAAGATCATAGCCAGAGTGACCACAAAGAGAGCTTCGGGGACAGACAGCACAGGTCTGGCAATGTCTGAATCACAGTGCCAAGAAAAATTGTATTCTTCCACCTCAACACATTGTATTTCCCATCTCTATTACTTTTGGTCATTCCTGTCTTGATGGAACCCTTAAAGAGCCCCTCTGCTCTATTGGGTCCCCAGGCAGATTCCTTTGTTTAGGTAAACCTCTCTGTTAAGGTCTTGGCACAGATTAAGTCCTTTAGGTGACATGGCTGCCTCACATTGAGGATTTAGAATGTCTTACATGCAGGACTAAGACAGGACTAAGCTGACCTGTGGCTTTTGTGGCCCAACAGGCAAACCTTAAGAACAGTATGTTGGTATTAAGAGAAATGACAATATGTATGGTTTTTAGTGGTAAACATTCTGTAGGTGATGGCATTAGAAGTCTATGTAAGTTTTACATATTAAATATATTATTTTGATTCCTTTTCACCTCTTTTAAGAGGTAAAAAATAAAAAATTCTTGGCTCGGGATGCAGATAGATGGCAAAGCTAGATTTCATCTGTGGCTATAACTTCCTGACCTCCGCTTTAAGACTGGGAAATACCAGCAGAAGGCAGCTGCATTTAAAGTGGCATGTGGTTCCTTCCCATGTCTGCGGACATACCATGGCAGCAGATAAAAATGCTAGTCATCAAATCCCGCTTTAGGAATCAGTGCGTGAGCCCTCATGGGCAGACAATGTGGCGGAGTTACAGAACTCTCTGACTTTCTTCCTGGTAATTAGGCTGCACACTCACATGCCTTCATAATTTCCATGGCACGCTCCTTAAACACATGCCCTTCATCTGAAGTTGGCACCAGCCAGAGGCATGGTCCTGTGTTTTCAAGACAGTATATGGTTTTCCAAGCACATTAAGCACATTGCCTCATTTACTCTTCAGAATCACTTGAGAGTGTGAGAGAATGGCTTTTCTTTGTTTTTATGAATAAAAGGAACCCAAACTAAAGACGGTGAGAAGTTGTATTTTGCTGCTCCCTGAGGTTGGCCACCAGGACAGGTTGCAGGGCTCGCAAGAGCTCGGGAGAGAGTAGAAAGGAAGTTCTGAGTCTTGACCAACAAAATAGACAGCCAACCCAGAAAGTAGCAATCCTATGATCCTGTTAACATGAAAAGAATCGGTGTACATACTAAGATGAGAAAGAAATCCAAGTCCATGTTTAAACACTTTCAGAAATAGTCTGCCTTGTTTGTGGTAACGTAAAAGCATATCTTAAGGTAAAAGGGTCTAAAAGCCAAAGAAATCCCAAAGATAAAAAGGATGGACTTCAAGGTAATAATTAGACTTCCCCCAAAGATGCTTCTAAATGGCCGGCACTCCTGTGTGAGCCTTGTTATTCTCTCTCTCATGTCAAAATCTTAAAACAGGCGGCAAAGAGAATGCTAAGAAAGTCACAGAACTCAGGTTGAACATAAAGGGAAACATGAATTGGGACCAAAGCCCGGGACTGTGACCCTTTGCACAGATCCGAAGGGGATCAGAAAGGCCTAAGGCTTTAATGAACCACAGCAGGTTAGTGGCGAAGGCGATCCTGCTGCCCGCTCGGTGTAGCCTTCCTTCTGGGAAAAGGTCAGGGAAGTTGGGACAGCCTGCTGCTACTGTGTGCTTCAATCGCGGCCACACAGTGACATCACACAAACCCGAAGTTTTTTGAACACTACCCTCAGGAAGTGTCACTCGGTGACAGAACCAGTGCCCTTGCAGGGTGCTGGCTAAGAGCAAGAACTTCGGGAGTTGCATTAATCTGGGTTCAAATCTCCAGTCTCCTTTTACTGGGGTGACTGTGGGGGACTTGCCTCTGCATAGCTGATGACTTACGAAGGGTAATAGAGTCACCGCATCATTGGCTTATGAGGAGCACTAAATAAGATAACGCATATAGAATGTCTACCACGGAGCAGGCGAATGGTACAGACAGGCACATGTCATTGGTGTCATTTGTCAGGCCAGCAGCAAACCTGCATGGCTAATGACTCTGTGGAGAGGTAAGTCAGTGATGGAAAAAAAGAGCTCTGGATTGGGATTCAAGAGAGGGGATGCACATCAAATTCTAACCATGGGGGAAGGTTGTTCCTGAGGCCAAGCTGCCTTATCTTAGCAATGGAGTTCATTAATGTCTGTCTCATAGGGTCATTGGGAGTATTAAGGAAGACAAGATAACTTCATAAGATTATATTGTATCATAAAAATGTTCCGGACAGCGTATAGACACATTTATACATACCACATCTCATTCCACAAAAGATTTGAGACGTTCTTCAAACCTCAGGCAGAGCTCAAAACTCATATTAAAAAATCCACACAGAATAATGACCTATAAATACAGTGTGAAAATGAGGATCCAAAAATAAGTGAAGGTAGGCACAAAAGAGGCAGGGGAAACGAACATTCGACATTACGGGCAAGGAGATTGCATCTGCTTTCCTATTCAAAGTGAATATCAAATGTATCTCTAAGCGTGCTGAGGGGCAAAGGAGGAAAAATGTGCGTTTTTTCATTTTTATCGAAAGAATGCGTACCTGTCTTGTGTCTCCTCTTCTCCCTGTCCTCTCCGCCTCTTCCTAGAAACAGAATTTCGCAGTCCTGTTAGAGTTGTTTGTAGATGGAGAAGTCAGGACACAGTGAAGTCATGTCCCTTGCCTGAGATCGCAGAATAGTCTGAGACAAGGTAGTGTGGTGGTGGTTGGTGGGGGTGGGGGTAAGCCAAAGCCCTGAGGAGAGTTGTTCTGCTGGGGCATTACTGTTCACTGCTGAGGGACCCAGGGATGCTGACCAGCATGTTGCTTTTTCAATGCAAACAAGGTAAGATAGATAGAACTGAGTTGGGTAAGTAGAACCAGCCTTAGTGGCAGGTGTGGCTTGGCACCATTAAGAAAAGAGGCAGCCTATCATCCTCCTGCTTCGGACGGTTTTAGCATGTAGGGATGGAGCGAGGCTGAAGGCTGCTGGTGATGGAAAGCTGAGCCAAGGGCACAGTAGACCCTTCACAGGTGATGCTCTTCATCAAAACGTTTCAAGTCAGATATGAGCTGCGTAAGGACAACATGGAAGACATGAGTTAGCAGTAATGGAACAAAGCAAGAGGGAAAGGAGACAAAGGCCCCACTGGCCTTTGATTTTGGGTCTGATAAGGGCCACCACAACTCCTGTTGTCCAGAGTTACAAGTCATCATACCTAAGTGAGGTTCGTGTTTATTGCACAGTATAAAGTATATCGCTCCCCCTGGTTTATTTAATAGATCCATAAAGTCTGGAGTTAAGGAGCTCCACCAGGCATCCTCATATTACTACCTGGACTGGAGGAACTTGCCTGTTATTGCAGCCCAGAATAAGTGACACCATGATTTTTGACACAGCTTATGTCTCTCTGGATGGCTATAGATTATGTTCACATGGATTCCAAGGTGCATCGTACAATTGGGTCACCGGGGAGACATTGAGAGAGCAAGAGAGCAATGCCTTCAAGCCATATTCCTGAAGTAAATGTGCCATCCGCTCTCTGGGGCTTTTCTTCTAGTGTCTCTTGATCAAAGTGAAGGACTCATCACCATGAAGTAGAGTGTCGGGAAGGCAAACATGGCCTGCTCCAGCTCTGAGAGTCTCATGTTGAGTTTGAGCAAACAATGGGCTTTCGGCATCACTGAAGCATGTGTTAAAACATCACATGTAATTTTAAGTAGCTGTCCATCAACGTCATCTTTTTTTTTTTTTTTTTTTTTTTTTTTGATCTGAGATTTTTTGACAGGAATTGGTCAGTTGACAGTTTGGTGTTAATGGTTTCAGGCAGAGGCTTATATTAAGAGACAATGTGTCAGTTGACATGGAACTTTGTTCTTTGTGTTGGGGAGGGCAAATTGGTGGCAATTGAATTCTATTTAATAAAATATGAGTAGCTGCCTGCTTGGAATGATAGTCATTTGACTACTGTATGGGGCCAGGGTGCAGGAAGCTGGGATCATCCTTAGGAAATAATTCTGAAGCTTGTCTGGTACTTGAAGAAGAGCGTGATTAAGCCTTGCCAGTTTTACACCATAGAGCATGAGAGGAAGTGGTGGGCCTGTAAACTAGCAGAGCGGTTGTTACACTTTTCTCTCCATGACCATATAAAGCTTGGGTAATGTTCTCATCAAGAGCACAGTTTTGATCACAGCAATTTGATATTGCCTGTGTGCATTAACTGAAAGATACACTTCAGTTTCTAAATAAATATACCTGTCGTAATGAGATAATTGGACACCAATCAATTGCATTTTGGACAACATGCCAAAAATGATTTTAGTTTGGTCTCGTATTTAATTAACTGAGGGTCTGTGCATCAGGAGAGCCTGCTTGTGACGGGATATAATTTGGAGGAATTTGGACCACAAATCGTTGGCTTCGAAGGTATTTAACTTTAGTCGTATTTTGGACACTGAAGCCACAGAATTCACTATGGAACCCTAAGTGAAAATCTGGCCTCGAATAGGAATGCCAAGCATTTGAGGGCAAGGTCAATGATGCACACAAAGCAGAAGAGAGAAGCCAAGCAAAGGGAAGTGTAAGGGGCATGTCCGAGTCCTGGCATTACCCACACAGACTACAGTTTGTTACTTAAGGCAGACTGAGAATAAGAATACATTAGGAAGCTCCGAGATTCTAGGCTTTACAAACTTACTAGTCTGCTGGCAGAAATCTCACTTCAGGGTAAGTGCTCGTGGCTATATGTTATGTTCGTGTCCTTTTTAGCCATGTTATTTTTGCTCTGCCAGGGGATCACTAGATCACCTTGTGAGTGTCCTTGAAAAGAAAGGTCTCAAGGAGGCAGTGGATTTTTTAGGAGTCATGGCTCTTGTCAGTAAACCAAGGCCCCCTTTGTCTCTGAAGATGGTGTGGGCTTACTAAAGAGTATACCTTCCCATTCACGGTTTTATATCTTCCATTCTGCAAAGTGTAGCCGTGACACAGAAGTTAAGTGGTAATGACTCCACTCAAGAAATGCTGCCTCGGAAAAAGCCCTTAACTCCTCTCGTGGACTTCCTGACTCTTCTTGACCAGGCTTTTCTATAAGCACTGGAGTCAAGTTCTCCTGCTCTTTGGATGGCAACCATGGGCAGAAGCAGGCAAATAAAGAGAGTGTCTCAAGATAGTTGGAGACGTGTTTGGAGCCTGGAGTTATTATACAAATTCCAGACTTGGAACTGTACTGTTTTATAAAACTCTAATGTTGTACATTCACAAGAACAATTCTGAGTCAAGAACTGGCTAAATATTATTTTCCAGGGCATACATAACATGGCACATTTAAAATTTGATCACAGAATGTATTTGTTAAGCTCACAATCAAATAATATTTTAGCAGGAAGTTGATGTTGCCATTTGAAGAAAACCAGGTTTGTTACTTAAGACAGACTGAGAGTAAGAAAATTGTGTGTGTGTGTGTGTGTGTGTGTGTGTGTGTGTATGTGTGTGTGTGTGTGTGTGTGTGAGAGGGGAGAGAGAGAGAGAGAGAGAGAGAGAGAGAGAGAGAGAGAGAGAGAGAGAGAGAGGGAGAGAGAGAATGATAGTTTCTTACAGAGCTTAGAAGCTCAGTCTGCTTTGCACACACAGCTGAGATACTAAGAGGAAGCCGCTGGCACTAGGACTCCATTAAGGAGGATTGCCAGCAAGAACAGAGGAGTTTCAGGAGTCACGTTCATGTTCTGGAGCAGGAACCTGCTTGTTCTAGAAGTCAGAAGCACCGTGGGTAATGTCTGAAAACCAGAGATTCTATGGCAATCTGCAAGCCCAACTTCATGCATTTGTGCATGTTTCGGGGGTAGGAGGGGAACAAGTCAGAATGCAGTGCAGTGAGGTGCGGCATGGCGTGCTTGGTCCTCAGGAGGCCAAGGCAGATGGATCACTAGTTCAAGGCCTGGGCTACATAGGGAAGTCTTGTAGCAAAAAAAAAAAAAAAAATACTAAGTGCTACAACAAAAAGAAATAGGGCAGGCAGACTCCGGTTTCTCTTTGCCGTCACTCCCCGTGAAGGCCTGGAGCACAGGAGTTCAGTTGTAAAGCTGAGTGAATTAAGTTGGGATGAAAGTGTGACAGCAAGTGCTGGAAGAAAACCACTGTGTTTGTTCAGTAACTAAAGAATAGGAACGATGGAGTGTCGATACGTTTTCCTGTTCTCTATTTCAAGATAAGTGTAAATGGATGCTCTGTCTGGAAGCTTTTTATTAAAATTGACTTAAAATAATAAAAATGTTATTGGCCTTTATGGGGGTCATATTGTATAAGTCATATACCTGACTTCCAAGGCAAGCATCAACTTTGTCTCTTACTAGCTAGGAGATTCCAGGAAAAAAATTTAACACCTTGCCATTTTTTAAGTGAAGCAGCAGACTCTCAAAACCATGACTTCTGTTGTCCAGGGTGGTCAGGGATATCAGGACACCATCTGGGGGTGTCCTAGGCGATCCTATCATCTATTCATTTCTCTGATCCTAAGGTTTTGTGCTCGATGATTGTCAAATTGTCCCCAAGGCTCATCTGACTAGTGGGGAGAAAAAGTAGTTAGCAAGTCCCCAAACAAGGCAATAGCAGCAGCCACACCTTGCCAGCTAAAATTTGTAAGGGCTGACAAGCAAGTCCTCTGTAGCAGAGAACCCTTCAAAAGGCAAGAGCGTCTTCACAGACTATCGTGTTGGAAGCTTCTGAGTTTCAGTTGCTCTTAGCAGAGAGGAGAGATGCATTCTGGGAAACTGGCCCAGAGCTGCACCCAAACCAAGGGCTATTTCCTTCCTATTGATTTAATGACAGCTGGATTCTCAAGAGAACTGTTGGAGGACTGGCTTGATTGACATTCTCTGACATATGTGAGGCTATAGTGAACAGGCTCCCACTGTATGTCTCTTCATTCCCAGTGGGATTTACACAGCCTTCACTTCCCTTTCTGCCTCTGTCTTTGAGTTTATTTATCTCCTGCTTGTCCATTAGTCAGTTTTGTGTTATAACAGAAAAGGTGGTATTGAATAGTATATATAAAACAGATTATTTTTATCATTGTGGTAGTTATAAGGTGCAATCAGCATGGCACTGTTGCCATGAAAAGAGCCATTTGCATTGGTCAAAACATGGTGGAGAACCAGAAAAGGACCAGCTCGGAAGGAATATGTATGTGATTAAGAAAACACAAACCAGGGAGGTGCCAGTCTTACTCCTTTTGATAGTGTGATGGTTTGTATATGCTTGGCCCAGGGAATAGCACTATTAGAAGGTGTGGCCCTGTTGGAGTAGGTGTGTCATTGTGGGTGTGGGCTTTAAAACCCATATCCTAGCTGCCTGGAAGCCAGTATTCTCTTAGCAGCCTTCAGATGAAGATGTAGAACTCTCAGCTCTTCCTGCACCATGCCTGCCTGGATGCTGCCATGCTTCCTGCCTTGAGGATACTGTACTGACCCTCTGAACCTGTAAACCAGCCCCAATTAAATGTTTTCCTTATGAGAGTTGCCTTGGTCCTGGCATCTCTTCACAGCAGTAAAACGCTAACTAAGGCAGGTAGCAACTTGCTCTAACACAAATACTAATCCACTCCTACCAGGCATGATCTACTTCTTGGAGACAGTACTAATCCATTTAGAAGGGTGGCAACACCAATGACCTAATTACCTTCCACTAAGCCCCACCTCTTAACAAAAAACCAAAACAGAAGTCTTATTACCAAATCACAAGCACTCAAGAATCAAGCTTTCACTACATGAGTCTCTGGGGGACAACCATATCCACACCCATGGTTTCAGGCATGGCTGGCCGCTAGAGTCAATAAAAGCAGAAGGTAAGTGACATTGGATTTCCATACCCCACAATACAGTTTTCAGGTCCTTCCTGTCAGGGGAAAAGTATGTGACAATCGGGGTTATGGGAGACTATCCTAGTCCAGTATGGCTCTGTGATAGTTTGAATCCTTGTGGACCATGAAAAGTGGTACTATTAGGAGGTGTGGCCTTGTTGGAATAGGTGTAGCCTTGTTGAGGTGTGTCACTGTGTAGGCAAGCTTTGAGGTTTCTTAATGCTCCAGCTTCACGAAGGTGAAAGAGGGCCTGTGGACGAGTATTCTGCTGGCTGCCTGCGGATCAAGATGTAGAAATCTCAGCTTCCGTTTCAACACCATGCCTGCCTGCATGCCCCCATGCCTTTTGCTATGATGATAATGGATGGAATCTCTGAAACTGCGAAGCCAGCCCCAACTAAATGTTAGCCTTTGTAAAAGTTGCCTTGGTCACGGTATATCTTCACAGAAATCAAACCCAAACTAGACAACGGCAGAGCATCCAGTCCCTGAACACGCCATGATTCTGTTTGCATCTTATAGTCTGTACCCATAACCAGGAACTCTATGACCTTGACCTCAGAATACTCTTGATGTTGTAATACTTAGATGCTCCTTGGGTGCTGGGAGCCAGAATTCAGAAGTCTTTCCACAGATAACACTCCTAAAGACAAATGAATCTGGGGGCTGGAGATGTAGCTCCAGTTGTCAGAGTGTTTGCCTAGATGATAGGAAGCCTTGGACTCCATGTCCCATATTGTATAAAAACAGGTGCCCCTCACCTGTAATCCCAGCACTTGGGAGGTAGATGCAGGATGATCAAAAATTTCAGCCATCATCCTTAATTACCTTGCAAATTTGAGGTCAGTCTAAGACACATGAGACTGAGAGAGAAGGTAGGGGATGTGTGGATAATTTGTCTGATTGGAGGACCTCATAACTTCATAGTCAATAGGCAAGAAGCACCATGGTGATGTATGGCTATAAAGGTTCATAGAGCTGCCAAGATGTCAAGGAATATAAGTGATACAGGTGTCAAATAGGAGGCAGGGGTTTAAGAACCAATGGAATTTACTGCTGAACCATTGCAGAAAGACTCGCAGTGAGTGAGAACTACAAGAAGAGTCTTCTAACTGGAGCAAGATTATGATGACAGATGGTCCTGCCAAGGGGTCACTGGGGACAGTAGCTTATCTCAGCTGTTAATGTTTAATGCAAAACCCTTGCTTTCAAAGTGCTGAAGAGACTCAATATTCACTGAATACAAGGTTAAATAGACATTCAGACAGCATAGGTGAAGAGACAGATGCATGAAGCTTACTGTGAATGGGAGTTCTACCAAGTAAGGATTCTCACATAGGATGAGGTGAGTGGAGGTGGCAATATGGAGAAACTCAAGTCTTACTTGATTCTTGAAGTATGGAGAATGCTGGAGAAGCAGATGTGGGGGCATTAAGTATACAATGGCATAGTGTAGGATGCCTTTTTAGTTAAAGTATCGCAGGATTGTTAGTATGCTAACTCTCTTTGTGACAGGACAAGTGGCAGATGGAGCATAGCAAGGAAACTACAACTTATAGTTCGGCAAGAGCTGAAAGGAAGGCCAGCTCTTGTATGTATGCCAATACATTACAGGTCAAGAATAGACATGCAATTAATTAATTAACTAATTAATTAATTAATGAGCTGGACCTCTGGCCCAGGAGACTGTACTCTAATGAGATAGAATACATAAACATATAACATGTAAAGAAAATAATCAAGAAAAGCAAGGTTAGTTCATCTTAGGTCTTAGCAAATAGGATTGTGCTATCCCTATTAAACTCAATCAGAGAAAGGGGAGTTTTATATAATTGATTAATAATCTGCTTTCACTGGCCTAATGCATGGCTTAGGCAGAGACCTACATCAGAGAAACTGGAGAGAAACCCAATTAGATTAATAAATAAATAAATAATGTTATTAAATATTCAATTATTTTCTTTCTATAGCCATCAAGTATTCTTTAGATTTTAAATTGCAATTCCTTTTGGATTTTCTTACACCTAGAAAATGCTGATAAAAGGTGTTCTAAGTACTTCTGGTGTTTACTATAAGAATCCTTTTTCATAGACTAGCAAATGCTCATTTTGATTTTGATTTTCGCAATCATACTCATGAATCTAATTAATGGTAAGATTTACTTGTGGTTTCTAATGCTGACAACCCACTCTGGGCTATTGTCATTAAAACAAAACAACAACAACAAAAGGAGTGCTAGGGGCCTTGCACATGCCAGGCAAGAACCCTGCCCCCAAAAGGAAATGATCTTTAGCTAGTAGAATTGGTCTTATTAAGATAGAGGAGCAGCGTGCAGTATGTCAAGAGAGCCCCTGGGCCTGGGGATGGGAATGGGGTTGAGAAGAAAAAGGGTTATGCATAGCCGAGGCCCCCCTGAGTTACAGACCCACGTTTACACATTGACAAATAGCTGGTGTTGTGTGAACAGGACAGTGATGCAGTACGATTTTTATTTTCTCTTCAGAAAAATATTTCTGGAAGCTAAATAAGGACTAGATTGGAAATGAGCATGAGGAAAAGCCCAGAGAAAAGAAAGATGATGATGGGTGGGAAAGAAAGGGCAGGTTGCAGGGCAGGGTTCTTACCATGATGCCAGCAATCGTTGCAAGGCTCATGGATGAACTATGAGTTGTATACGCCTTGAAGACAGTTTGTCCAATGTTGGAAACTAGTGTGAGTTTAACTGAGGATCAGATTCAACTAGTGTATTAGACACTTTTGCGTCTTAGTGACCAAATGGCCTGACTAAAACAAAGAAGGAAAGGTTTCTTTGGACTCACAGTCTCAGAGAAGTCAGTCCATGGTTGTTGGATTTAGGGACTTAAGCAGAACAGCATAGCAGAGAGCAGTAAGATAGCTATTACTATCATAGCAGGCAGGAAGTGGTCAAGGATACTATCCCCAAGGGTCTACCTGCCGAGTCCTTCTTGGACATGGTTTTCTGGCCCTGAAACAGAGCCAGCAGGGTGTGGGCCTCCATGAGTGTTGATTGGTGCTGGGTGTGAGGCTTGTTTGTATATAAAAATTATTTTAGTAATAACTAAACTGATATGTTAATAAAGACTGGGCTTTTGATCTATAAGAGATGCACTATCCAGAGAGTTTTTGGAATTGCAAGAGAGAACTGTCTCAAGAGAATTCTATCTGGAAAGTTATCTGGAGCAGAACATAGCCATCAGATTGGCCCAACAATTTGACTTTGAGTCATACTTTCATGGTTCTCAAACACCCCTTCCTCAGAATCTCTCTCCAAGCCAAGGCTAGTCCTTGGCACCTACCTCCAGTGACCTACTTATTCTAGATAGACCCTGATCCTCAAGACTAGTGACCTCCTAACATAATAAAAAATGTACAAGTTCAAACCATAGTAACCTATATCAATGAGAAGATGTGAAGACAGTATTAAAACTCAAGAAGTTTCTTACAGGAACTATCTGAGTAAGATAATGGGAAGACAAGTGAAAGCATCCTGGGGGGGGGGAGATTAGGTGGGGAAAGAAGAAAGAGGATGGAAGAAAAAGAATAAAAGCAGGATAGAAGGCGGATGCTTGTGGTGGGTACTTCTTAGAATCCTGTCCACGTGAGACAAGTGCAGTAAAGCCATTGTGGAATCTTCCAGTGTCCTAGTACATCTTCTGCATCAATAACAGGACACCACAGACTGGATAATTTATAAGCAGGAAAATTTTATTTGGTCTGGTTTTAAAAACTTGCAAAATCCAACAATGTGAGATCAGCAGGCGAAGGCATTTATGCTGTGACACAATGTGATAGAAGGGCAAGAAATATTCATAAGATAAAGAGAAAACTTTGGTCAAACTCATCTTTTATATCAGAACCCCTCCTCTATGAACACCACAGTAAAGGCATCTGTCCTCATGGATTACTTCTAAAGAATCTTTATCGCTTTCTTTTAATTTTTTTTTTAAATTTGTATGTGTGTGTGTGTGTGTGTGCGCGCGCGCGTGCGTGCACACATACATGCCCGAGGAAGCTAGAAAAGGCATCAGATCCCAGGGACTGAGTTACAGATGGTGTGGACAACCATGTGAGTGCTGGGAATGGAACCTGGGTCTTCTGGAAGAGAAACAAGTGCTCTTCACCACAAAGTCATCTCCAGCCTCAAGATTTTTTCTCTTAATATTAATGTACTGGTGATTAAATTTCACCATGAGTTTGGGGAAGACATTCAAACTATAGCCTTCAGAGAAAATACCCACCATTGAATCCCTGATCTCTTTGGAACACTTGTGCTTATTCATGCAGTTATTGGGAAGCAGGCTGTTAGAAGCACAGGCTCCTCTCTGCTCCCAGACCCCGTGGGAAAGAGACCTCACCGCCTGGTCAGGTGGGCACTCCTGAGGCTGCATAAGCTCCCGGAAGGGGCGGCACAGGTCTTCCTGGTTGCTGCTGCTGCAAAGAGCCCGTGGGCAGCACCCCGAGAGCGAACTTGAGCCTCGGGACCACAGGTAAGACCAACTTTTCTGCTGCAAGTAAGCTGCCTGGTGAACTCAAGACACAGGCCCACAGGAACAGCTGAAGACCTGTAGAGAGGAAAAACTACACGCCCGAAAGGAGAACACTCTGTCCCCATAACTGACTGAAAGAGAGGAAAACAGGTCTACAGCACTCCTGACACACAGGCTTATAGGACAGTCTAGCCACTGTCAGAAATAGCAGAACAAAGTAACACTAGAGATAATCTGATGGCGAGAGGCAAGCGCAGGAACCCAAGCAACAGAAACCAAGACTACATGGCACCATCGGAGCCCAATTCTCCCATCAAAACAAACATGGAATATCCAAACACACCAGAAAAGCAAGATCTAGTTTCAAAATCATTTTTGATCATGATGCTGGAGGACTTCAAGAAAGATGTGAAGAACTCCCTTAGAGAACAAGTAGAACCCTACAGAGAGGAATCGGAAAAATGCCTGAAAGAATTCCAGGAAAACATAAATAAACAAGTAGAAGCCCATAGAGAGGAGACACAAAAATCCCTGAAAGAATTCCAGGAAAACACAATCAAACAGTTGAAGGAATTAAAAATGGAAATAGAAGCAATCAAAAAGAACACATGGAAACAACCCTGGATATAGAAAACCAAAAGAAGAGACAAGGAGCTGTAGATACAAGCTTCACCAACAGAATACAAGAGATGGAAGAGAGAATCTCAGGAGCAGAAGATTCCATAGAAATCATTGACTCAACTGTCAAAGATAATGTAAAGCGGAAAAAGCTACTGGTCCAAAACATACAGGAAATCCAGGACTCAATGAGAAGATCAAACCTAAGGATAATAGGTATAGAAGAGAGTGAAGACTCCCAGCTCAAAGGACCAGTAAATATCTTCAACAAAATCATAGAAGAAAACTTCCCTAAACTAAAAAAAGAGATACCCATAGGCATACAAGAAGCCTACAGAACTCCAAATAGATTGGACCAGGAAAGAAACACCTCCCGTCACATAATTGTCAAAACACCAAACGCACAAAATAAAGAAAGAATATTAAAAGCAGTAAGGGAAAAAGGTCAAGTAACATATAAAGGCAGACCTATCAGAATCACACCAGACTTCTCGCCAGAAACTATGAAGGCCAGAAGATCCTGGACTGATGTCATACAGACCCTAAGAGAACACAAATGCCAGCCCAGGTTACTGTATCCTGCAAAACTCTCAATTAACATAGATGGAGAAACCAAGATATTCCATGACAAAACCAAATTTACACAATATCTTTCTACAAATCCAGCACTACAAAGGATAATAAATGGTAAAGCCCAACATAAGGAGGCAAGCTATACCCTAGAAGAAGCAAGAAACTAATCGTCTTGGCAACAAAACAAAGAGAGTGAAAGCACACAAACATAACCTCACATCCAAATATGAATATAACGGGAAGCAATAATCACTATTCCTTAATATCTCTCAACATCAACGGCCTCAACTCCCCAATAAAAAGAAATAGATTAACAAACTGGATACGCAACGAGGACCCTGCATTCTGCTGCCTACAGGAAACACACCTCAGAGACAAAGACAGACACTACCTCAGAGTGAAAAGCTGGAAAACAACTTTCCAAGCAAATGGTCAGAAGAAGCAAGCTGGAGTAGCCATTCTAATATCAAATAAAATCAATTTTCAAGTAAAAGTCATCAAAAAAGATAAGGAAGGACACTTCATATTCCTCAAAGGAAAAATCCACCAAGGTGAACTCTCAATCCTAAATATCTATGCCCCAAATACAAGGGCACCTACATACGTAAAAGAAACCTTACTAAAGCTCAAAACACACATTGCACCTCACACAATAATAGTGGGAGATTTCAACACCCCACTCTCATCAATGGACAGATCATGGAAACAGAAATTAAACAGTGATGTCGACAGACTAAGAGAAGTCATGAGCCAAATGGACTTAACGGATATTTATAGAACATTCTATCCTAAAGCAAAAGGATATACCTTCTTCTCAGCTCCTCATGGTACTTTCTCCAAAACTGACCATATAATTGGTCAAAAAACGGGCCTCAACAGGTACAGAAAGATAGAAATAATCCCATGCGTGCTATCGGACCACCACGGCCTAAAACTGGTCTTCAATAACAATAAGGGAAGAATGCCCACATATACGTGGAAATTGAACAATGCTCTACTCAATGATAACCTGGTCAAGGAAGAAATAAAGAAAGAAATTAAAAACTTTTTAGAATTTAATGAAAATGAAGGTACAACATACCCAAACTTATGGGACACAATGAAAGCTGTGCTAAGAGGAAAACTCATAGCGCTGAGTGCCTGCAGAAAGAAACAGGAAAGAGCATATGTCAGCAGCTTGACAGCACACCTAAAAGCTCTAGAACAAAAAGAAGCAAATACACCCAGGAGGAGTAGAAGGCAGGAAATAATCAAACTCAGAGCTGAAATCAACCAAGTAGAAACAAAAAGGACCATAGAAAGAATCAACAGAACCAAAAGTTGGTTCTTTGAGAAAATCAACAAGATAGATAAACCCTTAGCCAGACTAACGAGAGGACACAGAGAGTGCATCCAAATTAACAAAATCAGAAATGAAAAGGGAGACATAACTACAGATTCAGAGGAAATTCAAAAAATCATCAGATCTTACTATAAAAGCCTATATTCAACAAAACTTGAAAATCTTCAGGAAATGGACAATTTCCTAGACAGATACCAGGTATCGAAGTTAAATCAGGAACAGATAAACCAGTTAAACAACCCCATAACTCCTAAGGAAATAGAAGCAGTCATTAAAGGTCTCCCAACCAAAAAGAGCCCAGGTCCAGACGGGTTTAGTGCAGAATTCTATCAAACCTTCATAGAAGACCTCATACCAATATTATCCAAACTATTCCACAAAATTGAAACAGATGGATCACTACCGAATACCTTCTACGAAGCCACAATTACTCTTATACCTAAACCACACAAAGACACAACAAAGAAAGAGAACTTCAGACCAATTTCCCTTATGAATATCGACGCAAAAATACTCAATAAAATTCTGGCAAACCGAATTCAAGAGCACATCAAAACAATCATCCACCATGATCAAGTAGGCTTCATCCCAGGCATGCAGGGATGGTTTAATATACGGAAAACCATCAACGTGATCCATTATATAAACAAACTGAAAGAACAGAACCACATGATCATTTCATTAGATGCTGAGAAAGCATTTGACAAAATTCAACACCCCTTCATGATAAAAGTCCTGGAAAGAATAGGAATTCAAGGCCCATACCTAAACATAGTAAAAGC
This sequence comes from Rattus norvegicus, assembly GCF_021556685.1. NCBI lineage: Eukaryota > Metazoa > Chordata > Mammalia > Rodentia > Muridae > Rattus > Rattus norvegicus. The sequence continues at coordinate 63,801,016 of NC_141535.1, forward strand.
CATATACAGCAAACCAGTTGCTAACATTAAACTAAATGGAAAGAAACTTGAAGCAATCCCACTAAAATCAGGGACTAGACAAGGCTGCCCACTCTCTCCCTACTTATTCAATATAGTTCTTGAAGTTCTAGCCAGAGCAATCAGACAACAAAAGGAGATCAAGGGGATAAAGATCGGAAAAGAAGAGGTCAAAATATCACTATTTGCAGATGATATGATAGTATATTTAAGTGATCCCAAAAGTTCCACCAGAGAACTACTAAAGCTGATAAACAACTTCAGCAAAGTGGCTGGGTATAAAATTAACTCAAATAAATCAGTTGCCTTCCTCTATACAAAAGAGAAACAAGCCGAGAAAGAAATTAGGGAAACGACACCCTTCATAATAGACCCAAATAATATAAAGTACCTCGGTGTGACTTTAACTAAGCAAGTAAAAGGTCTGTACAATAAGAACTTCAAGACACTGAGGAAAGAAATTGAAGAAGACCTCAGAAGATGGAAAGATCTCCCATGCTCATGGATTGGCAGGATTAATATAGTAAAAATGGCCATTTTACCAAAAGCAATCTACAGATTCAATGCAATCCCCATCAAAATACCAATCCAATTCTTCAAAGAGTTAGACAGAACAATTTGCAAATTCATCTGGAATAACAAAAAACCCAGGATAGCTAAAGCTATCCTCAACAATAAAAGGACTTCAGGGGGAATCACTATCCCTGAACTCAAGCAGTATTACAGAGCAATAGTGATAAAAACTGCATGGTATTGGTACAGACAGATAGACCAATGGAATAGAATTGAAGACCCAGAAATGAACCCACACACCTATGGTCACTTGATTTTTGACAAAGGAGCCAAAACCATCCAATGGAAAAAAGATAGCATTTTCAGCAAATGGTGCTGGTTCAACTGGAGGTCAACATGTAGAAGAATGCAGATCGATCCATGCTTATCACTCTGTACAAAGCTTAAGTCCAAGTGGATCAAGGACCTCCACATCAAACCAGACACACTCAAACTAATAGAAGAAAAACTAGGGAAGCATCTGGAACACATGGGCACTGGAAAAAATTTCCTGAACAAAACACCAATGGCTTATGCTCTAAGATCAAGAATTGACAAATGGGATCTCATAAAACTGCAAAGCTTCTGTAAGGCAAAGGACACGGTGGTTAGGACAAAACGGCAACCAACAGATTGGGAAAAGATCTTTACCAATCCTACAACAGATAGAGGCCTTATATCCAAAATATACAAAGAACTCAAGAAGTTAGACCGCAGGGAAACAAATAACCCTATTAAAAATGGGGTTCAGAGCTAAACAAAGAATTCACAGCTGAGGAATGCCGAATGGCTGAGAAACACCTAAAGAAATGTTCAACATCTTTAGTCATAAGGGAAATGCAAATCAAAACAACCCTGAGATTTCACCTCACACCAGTGAGAATGGCTAAGATCAAAAACTCAGGTGACAGCAGATGCTGGCGAGGATGTGGAGAAAGAGGAACACTCCTCCATTGTTGGTGGGATTGCAGACTGGTACAACCATTCTGGAAATCAGTCTGGAGGTTCCTCAGAAAATTGGACATTGAACTGCCTGAGGATCCAGCTATACCTCTCTTGGGCATATACCCAAAAGATGCCTCAACATATAAAAGAGACACGTGCTCCACTATGTTCATCGCAGCCTTATTTATAATAGCCCGAAACTGGAAAGAACCCAGATGCCCTTCAACAGAGGAATGGATACAGAAAATGTGGTACATCTACACAAGGGAATATTACTCAGCTATCAAAAACAACGACTTTATGAAATTCGTAGGCAAATGGTTGGAACTGGAAAATATCATCCTGAGTGAGCTAACCCAATCACAGAAAGACATACATGGTATGCACTCATTGATAAGTGGCTATTAGCCCAAATGCTTGAATTACCCTAGATGCCTAGAACAAATGAAACTCAAGACGGATGATCAAAATGTGAATGCTTCACTCCTTTTAATGAGGAAAAAGAATACCCTTGGCAGGGAAGGGAGAGGCAAAGATTAAAACAGAGACTGAAGGAACACCCATTCAGAGCCTGCCCCACATGTGGCCCATACATATACAGCCACCCAATTAGACAAGATGGATGAAGCAAAGAAGTGCAGACCGACAGGAGCCGGATGTAGATCGCTCCTGAGAGACACAGCCAGAATACAGCAAATACAGAGGCGAATGCCAGCAGCAAACCACTGAACTGAGAATAGGTCCCCCGTTGAAGGAATCAGAGAAAGAACTGGAAGAGCTTGAAGGGGCTCGAGACCCCATATGTACAACAATGTCAAGCAACCAGAGCTTCCAGGGACTAAGCCACTACCTAAAGACTATACATGGACTGACCCTGGACTCTGACCCCATAGGTAGCAATGAATATCCTAGTAAGAGCACCAGTGTAAGGTGAAGCCCTGGGTCCTGCTAAGACTGAACCCCCAGTGAACTAGACTATGGGGGGGGGGAGGGCGGCAATGGGGGGAGGGTTGGGAGGGGAACACCCATAAGGAAGGGGAGGGGGGAGGGGGATGTTTGCCCGGAAACCGGGAAAGGGAATAACACTCGAAATGTATATAAGAAATACTCAAGTTAATTAAAAAAAAAAAAAAAAAAGCACAGGCTCTGTGCAAACACAGCAGCTCTATTTCCAAGCACACAGCTGGGAGATCTGAAAGGCCCATGCCCACGACAAGGACATAGGCCTTCATTAGATTTTCAAAGATGCTCACAGGCAGAGTCTGTGTGAGAAGGTGAGCCAGCAAGTGTAAAAGACACAGTCACCCTTCACCCCAGCTAGTCCCTCTGTGGTTTGTTCCCTCTCTTGCAGAATGCCAGGGCTAGGGTAAACCCACACTCTGTTCCCAAATGTGAAGACCAGTCTTGACATCATCTGGGATAATGGGACCTTCATTCCTTTCCAGAAACACACAGTGAGCCTTGCTGCAACTGGGGAATGCATTTAGTGCTCTACTGGATAACCCAGGAGACTGTGGGCAGGCATCAATGCATGGGCTGATGACATAGTATCTTTAAACTTCACAAAGGTGTACTTGTTTGTGTAGGAGTGGCTTATTGCCAGCTCATGGACATGCTTTTTCTAGGCTGTATTAATTTGAAGAAAGTAAGTTTCAAGCAACTTTGAGCAAAGGTCTTGTCTAGACACCAAGGCAAGTCTTGTAAAAGAAACTATTTAGCTCTGGGGCCTTGCTTATAGTTTCAGAGGTTTGGTGTCCTACATCACCACAGTGTTTTAGTCCATTACCATCATGGTGGGGAACACGATGGCACGAGGACAGTCACTGGAGTACTAGCCAAGACCTGCATCCTGATCCACAGGCAGAGAGGGAGGGAGCAATGGGCTTGGCTTGGGCTTTTGAAATGCCACCCCCACCCCCACAAGTGACACAGTTCCTCCAAAGAGGTTACACTTCCTATTCCCAATCCTATCAGAGCTCTACTCCCATATGACTAAGCATCTGACTATATGAGCCTGTGGGGACCACTCATAGTCAAACACCCACAAGTATGTAATGCATAGTTTTAAACTTTGGGAGTCATTGTTTATGTGAATGGGTGTTGACAAGGTAATTCCAGTGGAGAAACTGGTAAAAGACATATCCAAAACAACTTGAACTTGAAAGTTTTTAAAGTTTACTTTATTTTATGTATATGAATATTTTGTCCCATATACATACACACACACACACACACACACACACACACACACACACATGTTTATATATGGACCACATGTGTTGCCTATTGCCTGGTATTTACAGGGGCCCAAAGAGGACATTGAATCCCCTGGAGCTGGAGTTATGGATGGTTATAAGTCACCATGCAGGTGCTGGAAACTGAACCTGGGTCCTTTGTAAGAGCAACAAGTGCTCTTAACCACTGAACCATCTGTCCAGCCTCAACAACCTTGATAGTATTCAGAGATTAAGAAAGTCTGCAGTGCTGAGTGTAGTGAAAAGGAGTATGAGCCTGCTGAAGCATGGCAATGACAAAATGCTTTCTCACCCCTCATTCTGCCATCTTAGTTACTGTTCTATTGCTGTGACAAAACACCATGACCGAGACAACTCATTAAACAAATGTATTTAATTTTGGGGTCATGATTTTAAAGGGTTAGAGTCCATGACATCTGAGAATATGGGGAGCATGTCAATAGGCAGACATGGCACTGAGACAGTAGCTAAGAGCTTATATCTGACCCACAAGCATATGGGAAAGAAAGCTAAGCGGGAATAGCCTGGCTTTTGAAATCTCAAAGTTCACCCCTGAGTGGCACACCTCTTTCAACAATACCATATCTAGTAGTTCTTCCCAAACAGTTCCACTAACTGTGAACCAAGTATTCAAATACGTGATAATTTATAAATTATATAAAAATCATATATTTATATAGTATTTATATTATATTTAATTTTATATAGTTACATAATAATTATACAATTTACACAAATTATATATAATATAAAAAGCAATGAGGGTGACCAGTCACATTCAGACCACCACATTCTACTCCCTGCACTGTACAAGCTTGTAAACATATCATAATTCAAATGGCATTTACTCCAACTCAAAAGTCTCTATAGTCTTTCACAGTCTCAATACAGTCTTGAGTCTTCTGAGACTCAAGGCAATCTCTCTCTCTTTTTTTTTCCATCTTTACTAACTTGAGTATTTCTTATTTACATTTTGATTGTTATTCCCCTTCCTGGTTTCCGGGCCGACATCCCCCTAGCCCCCCTCCCCTTCTATATGGGAGTTCCCCTCCCCATCCTCCCCCCATTACCACCCTCCTCCGAACAATCACGTTCACTGGGGGTTCAGTCTTGGCAGGACCAAGGGCTTCCCCTTCCACTGGTGCTCTTACTAGGATATTCATTGCTACCTATGAGGTCAGAGTCCAGGGTCAGTCCATGTATAGTCTTTGGGTAGTGGCTTAGCCCCTGGAAGCTCTGGTTGCTTGGCATTGTTGTTCATATGGGGTCTCAAGCCCCTTCAAGCTCTTCCAGTCCTTTCTCTAATTACTTCAACAGGGGTCCCGTTCTCAGTTCAGTGGTTTGCTGCTGGCATTCGCCTCTGTATTTGCCATATTCTGGCTGTGTCTCTCCGGAGAGATCTACATCCGGTTCCTGTCAGCCTGCACTTCTTTGCTTCATCCATCTTATCTAATTGGGTGGCTGTATATGTATGGGCCACATGTTGGGCAGGCTCTGAATGGGTGTTCCTTCTGTGTCTGTTCTAAACTTTGCCTCCCTATTCCCTGCCAAGGGTATTCTTGTTCCCCTTTTAAAGAAGGAGTGAAGCATTCACATTTTGATCATCCGTCTTGAGTTTCATGTGTTCTGTGCATCTAGGGTAATTCAAGCATTTGGACTAATAGCAACTTATCAATGAGTGCATACCATGTGTGTTATTCTGTGATTGGGTTAGCTCACTCAGGATGATATTTTCCAGTTCCATCCATTTGCTTATGAATTTCATAAAGTCATTGTTTTTGATAGCTGAGAAATATTCAATTGTGTAGATGTACCACATTTTCTGTATCAAGGCAATCTCATAGTAATATCCCCTTGTAAAGTAAAGATAATAAAATAAATAAATAAAACCAAGTTATATACTTCCAACATTCAATGACACAGACTATATTAGCATCCCAAAATGAGGAATGAAGACAGAGTGAAGAAATGCTGGACCAAAGCAAGACCAAACCTTACCAGGTCAAACTTCAAATCCTGTAGACCCATGTCTGATATAAAAGGGCTCAGATTCTGCTGTCCTTCCAGTTTTGCTGACTACAGCACATTTTTCTCATTTGGCTGAGTTCTGCTCATCTGCAGCTTTCCTTGGCAAGTACCCAATGTCTCTGATACTTCTAACATTTTGGGGGGCTCCACTATAAACCAGCGTTCACTTTTACACGTATGCAGTGGCCTCTCTGGGCCTCCTTAAAGGGGCTCCCCTGGCCTCCAGGGCTTTCCTTAATCCAGGAGGAAGATTCCATAGCCCCTTTACTTGTGTATTCTTTATGACTCTTAAACCAGAACCATGTGGCTGATGCTGCCAAGTTCAGCTGTCTGCTCAGGATGGATCATGACCACTGCCTTGAACTGTAGTTACATATACTTTGATTTGTTTTTCCTTTTTAAAATTTTTAAAATTCATTATATATAAGCACACTGTATCTGTCTTCAGACACACCAGAAGAGGGCATCAGATCTCATTACAGATGGTTGTGAGCCACCATGTGGTTGCTGGGACTTGAACTTAGGATCTCTGGGAAGAACAGTCAATGCTCTTTAACCACTGAGCCATCTCTCCAGCCTGAGCTTTGAAATCTTAAAGCTTGCACCAATGACATACGTCCTCCAACAAGGCCACTCCTTCTAATTCTTCCTACACAGCTCCACTGAGAACAAAATATTCAAATAGATGAGCCTAGGGGGGGGGCATTCTCATTCAAACCAACACACCTGGAGAACAGATTTTCAACTTACCTTAGCAACACATCTCAGAGACTCCTGACAGCAGGTATCTTTAAATCAGATGCACACTAAAGGGGTTCTCTCCAGTAGCTCAGCATCAAGAGCTGACCAAGATTTAGAAATCAGCAATTGTGGTCACACAGATAAGTGATCAGATACAATCATGAAAGCTTGCCTTAGAGTCTAAGACAAAGTGGAGAGGAACTGGGCCTAATGGCACACACCTGTGATCCCAGGACTTGGGATGCAGAGGTAGGTGGGCCTTTGTGAGTCAGAGACCAACCTGGTCTAAATCATGAGACCCTGACTCAAACATGTGTGAGGGAGAGGCATGTCTCCTTTACAAGTAGAAAGACCAAGTTACTTAGCTAAGAATATTGGCAGGACAGCCATGACCTGCTACTGTGATTAATGGAAGTGCTCTCCACTTCAGAAGAGGATCCCCACAGAGAAGAGACAGCTGTAGGGAGTGGGCCATGCTCATCAGCCCCAGCAGCAAGAATGATCTACCATCTTACCATCTTGTGCAACTTTTCTTCTGGAGAACTGGAGTCTCTGTGGCCTTGAGGTCAATAGAAACCAGCTTTTCCTAATCTACTGTTTCTGTAAACACCATGTTGTATATGCTAGCCACTGTGCTTGGTTCCCATTTCATTTGTCAAGATGCATTAGCAGATGGCCATTCTGGTCACCTACTTAAGAGGTCATAGGATCACATATCTTTAAGTTTCCCACTTGGCTGCCCGAGGCTAGTTCTGCTCTATCTCTCATTTCTTTCTGGAACCAATGCTTTCCCATTCTAACATCACCACCACTAGCATTCATTTTTTTTTATCATAGTGTGAAACAATGGAAATTTGATATATAGCATTTATACTAGCATTTCTTAACACAGTGTCATTAGATGTCACACTCATTTGTGATGCTTCAAAGTCTAACTTCAATCATAACTGACCAATAACTCATTGGAACCAAGGGAAACAGATACTTGGTATGAAAGTTATATGACAGTAGCCTGTGTCATTGGGAAAACAGCTTTGCCTTGTATGTACGACACTAACAGGAAGAAATGAATTCGAATAAAGGACTTCGGGGTTCAGTGTTGTGATGGTTTACATATACTTGGCCCAGGGAGTGGCACTATTAGAAGGTGTGGCCTTGTTGGAGGAAGCGCGTCACTGTGGGGGTGGGCTTGGAGACCCTCCTCCTAGCTGCCTGAGGATGCTCAGTCTGTTCCTGGCTTCCTTCAGATGAAGATGTTGAACTCTCAGCTCTGTCTGCACCATGCCTGCCTGGATGCTGCCACGCTCCCACCTTGATGATGATGGACTGAACCTCTGAACCTGTAAACCAGCCCCAATTAAATGTTGTCCTTTATAAGACCTGCCTTGGCCATGGTGTCTGTTCACAGCAGTAAAACTCTAACCAAGACAGTGGTTTGGCAGAGTAGTGTGTTAGGCAACCACATAGTTAGTTTTTAGACATTCACTGAAGGACAACATCTCCTTGGGTGTGCCGCTGCCCTCCTTATCTCCTTCCAGGGTCCTCATGCCATCTTCTTTAATGGGAAGCCACTTTTCCCCAGTGGCTGTCATCAGGAATCTGAGAAGACACAAGTTCTTCTGCCTTATCCTTTTTATTCCTTGGATGGGCTGCCACCCAAGTCCTGCTAGCTGCATTAGGGGATTCCCATTCAGATTAGCTTCAGGGTGTGCAGCCTACATGCCAGGATTCTGCCTGGTGTTGCTTACTGCCTGGGAGTGTAGACCTGACTGACGGCATGTTTCCAAAGGAGAAGCGTCATTCTGGCTAGTATTTCTGGAATAAAGACCACACCCCCAACACACACAGACACACACACACACACACACACACACACACACACACACACACACACACACCACTAGAGCATTTTTTGTCATTGACATTTGCTAAACCGTGGCAGTTCTCAAGCAGAAGATACATGAATGTATTTAAAGCCTTCCTTATTTTCTATCCAATATGTACACACCTTCTTAGTCTCATTCCAAATCTTTGCCATTTCCCCTTCCCCATTTTGACACATTGTATTTCTCCCCTAGTCCGTTTGTTTCAACCTTTTGGTTTACTGTCACTATTTATTTGACTAGCAGGCAAATAAATATAAGAAACAAATATACCTGCTTTGTTTTCCACTGAAAGACTTTAATAAATTTCAGACTTACGCATTATTAGAAGAAGAAGAAGAAGAAGAAGAAGAAGAAGAAGAAGAAGAAGAAGAAGAAGAAGAAGAAGAAGAAGAAAAAGAAGGAGGAGGAGGAGGAGGAGGAGGAGGAGAAGAAGAAGAAGAAGAAGAAGAAGAAGAAGAAGAAAGAAACAGGTTCTCAGCTGAAGTAGGGTTAAAATGGCTCCCGGAAGCTGTGTCTTAAAGCTAACAGCATGTAGCAATCAAATCATTTATCCACATATTAAAGAAAATGGTAGTGCTACTTTTTGGCCACAGTGTATAAGGTGAGGCATAGTGCAAGAGAAAAGTACTTTGTTTCTGTCAGGGTGTATCTGAGCGGCTGATGGGCGAGATGGTAAAAATCTATCAAGCCACTGGATAGCTCAGGTGACAGGTTTGAGCGGTCTGTGAAAGAGTTTTCGCAGAGAAATTTCAGTGACAGTGAGGATGCTAGGAATGATTGTTTCCCCAGAAGAGTGTGGAGGGAGCAGAGCACAGGGTTAAATGTCTGTTTTTGGTACAGGAACTGGTGTGTTAAAAGCCCCAGTGTATCACTGAGAGAAGCCAGGGCAAGAGTGAGAGGAGTGGTCTAGAAGGATTATGGGTAATCACCAGAGCACTTGCGCCCTAAAAGCAGTGACGACAAAGGCCCAGAAATAGTGGGGCTGTCAAAAATGTCAGATGCGTGCAGAATATCAAGTGTAGGAGGTTTGGGTATGATGACTGTATTTTAAGAAGAAAAGAATCACCAGACAGATGTTTCCAGGTAGGGCCACAGAGCTCATCTTAGCACTGCACTCCTTTTAGAGTGTAGCATTTCCTTACAGTTTGGTGAAGAACTGCTCATTACAGTCCATTCCTTCTCAGTTCCCATCAGATGATAGTGGGTGATGCGGGAAGGAGAGTGGACATGTCAGGACCTCTATCATCTGAGACATTAGGTAATTACAAAACACTGTCTAGTCCATGTGCTCCATGTTGAATAGTTTAAACCTAGTCTGTATCTGACTTTTGAAAGCACATCGTCGCATTTTAAGGAAAACATGTGATTGATACTGTCTTTCATGGAGTTCATTTTTGAGAAACAAATTTCCTGCGTAAAGACATTTTTTCCAGTGTAGTGTGGGGACTGGAAACTTGTAGTATTGTCAGACAGCTCTGAAATGCTTCTGTGTGCCAGTTATTGATCCATGATGTTTGATGACCAAGACTTTAATTCCTATAAAGCTTAAGTATATGGGGGATCGATAGGAGAATCGCCCATTTGAACAGTGTGCCTTGTACTTTTCAAAATGGCAGTTTTGATTTTCTCTGCAGGGTTTACTCTGTGCCCTTTCTATAAAGATCCATATGACTAATCTACTTGATTTTTTGAATGAATCTTTTATTTTTCAAGTGAAACTTGCGGTTCTAACTTATTAGAAAACTTAAACTTCACAATAGAAGGTATTTCCGCCTGTCTCTAATTGCTTGTGAATGACTTAGAATTTATTTATATGCAATACTGAGCCCATCTTGGTTCCGTGATGACTCCCAGAGAAGGGCCTGGCAAATACCTATTCAGTGATGATGGAGGGAATGGATTAAGTTCCTTTTGATGGGCGCAGTTCTATTTCTGATGTAAATGTCATATTTTTACATGGTGCTTCAGCTTGTAAATTACTTCAAGTTATCTTGGAAGTAGAGAACTCATCTTAAATTCAATCTTCAATAGCAAAGGAGCAGGACAATGGATTTTTTTTTCATTTTTATTATTTGTGACTTAATGTAACACACAGTAGTCTGCAAGAGTGCAATCAAGGGAGACTTCATCTTCAAGGTGGGCCTAGAAGAAAAGTCACCATCCCACAATTTTTAGATAATACTTCGAATTGGTCCAAGAAAGTAAGGTCATGGGTGGAGTGCAGTCTTTGAAGTAGGATAGATTATACAAAATCTATTAGTATTGTGATTTGGGGGAAATTGTTCATAAAATTGAAGTAATAATGCTAACTATCTCTGAGGGTGGCATATGAATTAAAAGTGATAAGATGCATAAAGCCTCGGCCCTCAGGGGGGCACAGTTAAGTGTTCAGGCACCTTTAGTTTCTTCCTGCCCTTTGCTGTATCCAACAGAAGTAGAAATTCAATTATGGAAGATGAAGGGTGGTCAGCTGACACTCAGTCTTCCTTGGCTTACAAATCCAGAAGTGTCTGTGAGCTGTGCGTTAGTGTGCTTACCAGACAAACACAGAACAAGCACAAAGCCTGTACCATCGGGACTGAAATGGCTGTGGGCCGTTTTCGTTTGCCATTTGCGATCTGATTCTCCAGCCCTTCGAGGAAAGCCACAGAGCACTCACTCTGCTTCGGTTATTGACATTCAAGTGGAGAACTGGTTCTTCCATTGGGTTATTACTCATCATGACTGAAGGTCAATAGATGAATTAAAAACAACCACTCCTCAGTCCTGGAAGTGACTCACCTCTCAAGTAATGCTCTCACTTTCTTTCATGATGCTTAGAGATGCCCAGCATCCGAAATGTTCACTGTCAAAGGGGCCTCTGGCCTGTTCCCAGAAGAACTCCACAGCTTGTCTAATAGAGCCACACAGGCATTTGGCTGAGTGCTTTCTGGAGCTCGTCCGGCAAATTCCTGTAATTTGCACCAGGTCACTTGTTATCCATTTTAGCTGACTGAACAGTTTGAATCACGGGTGTGAAAAGGCAACCAAAGCAATAGTTAGCAAAGGCCTTCCAGGAATGTGCTCTTGCCATCTTGACCGTGTGTAAGCAGGGTCATGAACTTCAGCCAGCTCTTCTCTTTGCAAAGAGTTCCTATGCAAGCACACTCGAGTGCGCATGTGCACACATGCAGGCATGTGCACATGCGAACACACACACTACACACACACACACACGACACACACACACACTCATTCCCCACACGTATGCTATACATTCATAGACAAATAAAGACAGAGACCCATACACAAATATATATACACAGAGAGTCATGCAATACTTTTAAAGAATAATTATCAGTTATTGTAAAAACTTACCATGTTAACCTTCCAACCAACCAACCAACCAACCAACCAACCAACCAACCAACCAACCAACCAACCAACAAAACAAAACCATTTCAACAACAACAGAAACAACCCAAGAAAGCTAAGCGTCAGTGGAGAACACTTCGCCTCTCTAAAGGCAAACATCTTGCAAACTCTTAACAGTTGCCATGTTTCCGCCCTTGTTCTGAATACCCTTGTGGGTTCAGTTAGATTAGGCTGAAACAGTTTAGTGTTGTTCTCTGCTACAGGACAAACGTGGCGTTCAGGTGCTTATTTTCCAGTTTAGCATTTCACTAATAGTCAGTTATTTTCCACCCGGGTTGTTCTGTGACAACCACATGCAGGATTCCCCGCTATGCGGTCTGTTCTCTTTAGATATGTCTTATTATCATTAAAGAGTAATGAGAGAAATATGTGCCATCAAGTGACTATAGGGAAATAAGTGCCCGGCACAACCTTGCAAATGAGCACTTGCTCGCTTGCCTGGAGAGCTTTAAAATACGCTCGCACTGGAAACACTCTAAGAGGCAGGGTATATATGAAAATAAAATCTTTACTTAGCGTTGCGGTTCTTACAATCCTCACAGGAGTTTTGTTAAACCTCTACTTGCCATGAATGCATGGAAGGCATTGCTAGAAGTCAGAAGGTGAACATGAAAAGGCTTTGTGTTGTGCAGGTTGGCTGCAGGGTTGGAAGCACAGCCGTAAGCTGAAATGTAGACTTCCTGCAGGATACAAGTGGCGGCTACTGTAGTCAGGGATAAGTTACTTCTTGGCTCTTATTGGAGGAAGTAGGGACCACTGTCCTTACCCAGCGGCTGCATCAGCAGATGGTGAGTCCACGCCTCTAGTGCACACTCTCAGGATGAGGCTGAGGCAGATGTCTGTGGACCTTGAGAGTCTTTGCTTGATTCTCAACTGCCTCGCTAGCTGCTAGCTCGAGCAGCAAAGCTGCTCACACAGTGCCAGGCACTCCCTTGCTTATCTGCTTAAGCATCTTAGGGGATTTTGCCCCAGAGCCTGTGGGATTCTCTGACCACTGTGCCCCAGGCGCTTCACTCAGCCCTCAGTCTCCTTCCTCCTTACGTTTGTGAAGAGGTGGTTGGAGGCTGAGATACTCCAGATTACAGCTCTGGGAACCTAAATGTAATTATTCAGAAACTTTAGCTCTCTCTCTTCTCTCTCTCTCTCTCTAAGTATCATGAGAATTCAAATTTAGAGATTAGGGTTTGTTTTTTTTTTTCTAAAATCAGTCCTGCTGTTCATGTTGCCTTAGTAACATCGCTAACGAGAGGAAAAGCTTCCAAAGGAACCACTTGTCAAACTCTGCTCCAATCAGAAGGGCTGGATTTATAAGTTCCATAGACTGCATTAATGTCATCCCTCCTCTTTGGGTTCAAGTGTTACACCATAGGCTAACACGAAAGCACATTACTGGATTAAAAGGTGAAGAAATACTACATCAAGGGATTAGCTTTTTTGGGGGGGGGATTAATTTAAACTTTATGGTCATTCTTGATACATGGCTTACTTTTTCTTTCTTGAGTTTATCCAAGCTTTCCTGGCAAAACCATTTCCAAATTCTTTTCATAGCCGTGGAGATGTCACAAGGGCCCCCAATCCATACTGTCAAACATTCTAGAACAATGCTAAGTTGAATCTTATCTTTGATTTTGATTTAGCATCCCCTTCCCTAAGCTGGATGTTACTAACTACTTAATATATGCTGCCTTCTTGGTGAACTAGCCTACAGGGTGTAACAGAATATGCCCTCAAAATGTATGCTTTGATCTGGGTGTGGTGCTATATGGCTTTAATTCTAGTATTTGGAAGACAGAGACAGGTGGGTTTCTATGAGTTTGAGGCCAGCTTGTCTACATTGTGAGTCCTGGACTCAAAACAAACAAACAAACAAACAAACAAACAAACAAACAAAAACATGCTTTGGTTTGAGAAATGGCAGGTTGAATACACATTTGCTTTTTTTTTTTATTAACTTGAATATTTCTTATATACATTTCGAGTGTTATTCCCTTTCCCGGTTTCCGGGCAAACATCCCCCTCCCCCTTCCCCTTCCTTATGGGTGTTCCCCTCCCAACCCTCCCCTCATTGCCACCCTCCCCCCAACAGTCTAGTTCACTGGGGGTTCAGTCTTAGCAGGACCCAGGGCTTCCCCTTCCACTGGTGCTCTTACTAGGATATTCATTGCTACCTATGAGGTCAGAGTCCAGGGTCAGTCCATGTATAGTCTTTAGGTAGTGGCTTAGTCCCTGGAAGCTCTGGTTGCTTGGCATTGTTGTACATATGGGGTCTCGAGCCCCTTCAAGCTCTTCCAGTTCTTTCTCTGATTCCTTCAACGGGGGACCTATTCTCAGTTCAGTGGTTTGCTGCTGGCATTCGCCTCTGTATTTGCTGTATTCTGGCTGTGTCTCTCAGGAGCGATCTACATCCGGCTCCTGTCGGTCTGCACTTCTTTGCTTCATCCATCTTGTCTAATTGGGTGGCTGTATATGTATGGGCCACATGTGGGGCAGGCTCTGAATGGGTGTTCCTTCAGTCTCTGTTTTAATCTTTACCTCTCTCTTCCCTGCCAAGGGTATTCTTGTTCCCCTTTTAAAGAAGGAGTGAAGCATTCACATTTTGATCATCCGTCTTGAGTTTCATTTGTTCTAGGCATCTAGGGTAATTCAAGCATTTGGGCTAATAGCATTTATCAATGAGTGCATACCATGTATGTCTTTCTGTGATTGGGTTAGCTCACTCAGGATGATATTTTCCAGTTCCAACCATTTGCCCACGAATTTCATAAAGTCATTGTTTTTGATAGCTGAGTAATATTCCATTGTGTAGATGTACCACATTTTCTGTATCCATTCCTCTGTTGAAGGGCATCTGGGTTCTTTCCAGCTTCTGGCTATTATAAATAAGGCTGCAATGAACATAGTGGAGCACGTGTCTTTTTTATATGTTGGGGCATCTTTTGGGTATATGCCCAAGAGAGGTATAGCTGGATCCTCAGGCAGTTCAATGTCCAATTTTCTGAGGAACCTCCAGACTGATTTCCAGAATGGTTGTACCAGTCTGCAACCCCACCAACAATGGAGGAGTGTTCCTCTTTCTCCGCATCCTCGCCAGCATTTGCTGTCACCTGAGTTTTTGATCTTAGCCATTCTCACTGGTGTGAGGTGAAATCTCAGGGTTGTTTTGATTTGCATTTCCCTTATGACTAAAGATGTTGAACATTTCTTTAGGTGTTTCTCAGCCATTCGGCATTCCTCAGCTGTGAATTGTTAACAATCTTATAAACTCTGGGCACCAAAAGGTGCTATGGTTAGAATATGCTACCCACAAAATTTCAAGTATTAGAAACTCAATTCTCCACTAGTTCATGCTAGTGGTATTTGAGGGCGAGGCTCTGGACAGGAGTACAAGGGTAACTTACACAGGGACTTGAGAGCCAACAGCTTTCTTTGCTATGCTGTGATTCAATCCATACATAGAGCACATCCTTCTTCTGCCACCTCCCAAATAAATAGATATCTGTCATGCTTTGGTTCAGGTGCTACGAGCTTTGTTTTCCAGTTATTCTGTTTCCGCTCCTCCATTGTGTATCAGATGCTGTCCTGACTAGTTTTATGTCAACTTGATGCAAGCTAGAGTTATCTGAAAGCAGGGAATCTCAAATGAGAAAAGACTCTATTACGTCCATCTGTAAGATATTTTCTTAATTTATAAACAATTTCTGGAAGACCCAGCCTATTATGGATGGTGCCGTCCTAGGCTGGTGGCTCTGAGTTCTGTAAGAGGGCAGGCTGAGCAAAGACATGGTGAGCAAGCCAGTAAGCAGCACCCTTCATAGCTTCCATATTAGCTCTTGCCTCTGGGTTCCTGCCCTGTTGGAGTTCCTGTCCTGGCTTCTTTCAGTGATGGAATACAATGTGGAATTGCTAGCCAAATAAGCCCCCTTTCTCCCCAAGTTGCTTTTGGTCATGGTATTTCATCACAGCAACGATGACCCTAAGACAGACGCTTTTCCATTAGCCATAGATGATCTAACCCCAAGAAGAGCCATGCATATTTGGCAGAGAGGCTGATCCTGCTTGGTACAGTAACTGAGTGAGACCATGTGTTGTCTCTTACTGATGGAGTGCCGCAAGCTGTACTAGTAAGTAGGACTAGTGAGGACGTTGGTAGACACTCCTAACTGTGCAGTTCCAATCTCCTTCTCTTTGACCTGTCAACACGGCTCTCTGTTACCTGACTTTACTATAAAGGTCTAAAAGTAAACGACAACCGGTTGCTTACCCAACCAGTGGCAGTTATCTGTCGGAGTTCTGACTAGTAAAAGGCAGAGAAACGGGTGTGACAGAGAGCCGCTATAGGAAAATATTTTCATTTCTTGGTAAAGGAGACAAATGAAGCCTGGTTCAGCTCTTCCTTCTCCTCTGCAACAGATGCGTTCCTGGAATTGCAGTCATCTTACAAACCTGGGATAACAAGCCCCCATACTGCGCATGGCAGCTAGAATACAGGCTTTTCAATAACGCTATCATCCACCGTATCAGCCCAGGGTCGCCTGTTTCTGGACTTGCTAGTATTTAAGTAAATTGAATTTATATTTGGTCAGGGCATCCTTTTAAGTCTGAATGGTAACTGATTAATAATGAATGTAAGGAATCCAAGTGATTCTTAATAGCCTCTCTTGATAAGAGATACCGCCATCTGTCATGAGACTCCACCTATGATAAATAGGGGAATTCCTGACCTACCTGAACATTTGTTTTTTTCAATCCCAAGGTTGTGTTCTCTCTTTTAAACACAGAGTGTTAGACTAAAGCTTTCTGGGTTTACCGTATAGAGGAGGGCTGATCCCTCATCTATCAATCATACTCTTGGCTTTAAAATTCTGAATGTGCTTTTAAAACAAACACTGTCTTAAAAGCCATAGCTGTCAGTAGGGATGGTGTACATCTTTAGTCCCAGCATTTGGGAGGCAGAGGCAGGTGGATTTCTGTGAGTTTGAGGCCAGTCTGGTCTACAAAGCTAGTTGTAGAACAGCTAGAGCTACACAAAACACAAAGAAACCCTGCCTTGAAAAACAACAACAGCAGCAGCAACAACAAAACAAGACCAAAAACAAACAAACAAACAAAAATCAGTGTCCAAAGGTGGGATATGTCTGAAGTGAAGAGAGAGGTCAGAGGTTGGGGGCAATGAGAGGGACAATAGGAACTTGGAAGGCTCCCTGGACTCTGCCTCTGCTCCACCCCAGTGCTGAAGTGGAAGAGGTTGGTTTGAGAAAGAGAGAAGTACTAAGAGGCAGTACGCTTCTTTCTGAAAGGCAGCGAGCTGGATGGAGATCCTCACAGGCATGACCTCACCTCCCAGCAACATGGTACTGTGCATGGCAAGTGGGAATTGTCAGACCCACAAGGGCACAGAAGACCTGGGACCAGTCTGCGTAACTTCAGAAGCGGGATCCGTGAACTGTCCCTTGTGTTTGAGTAGGGTCATAGGAAGTCTAGTAAAGTTAAAGGGTCTCTTGTGTAAGTGTCTGTGCATCTGTGTGCTCCATGTATGTAAGAGTACACTTGCCTGTGTGTGAATGTATCCATGTATGGCAGAGGCTGAAGCCACGCGGTTTCCTTCATAATTTCCCGCCTTAATTTTTTGAGACAGTGTCTCTCCCTGAACCTACAGTTCACTGATTAGCTAGACAGCCTAGCCAGCGAGTGACAGGAAACTCCCAACGTTGGAACAAGTGTGTGGTGCCATGCCTGGCTTTTCACTTGGGCACTGGGCATCTGAACTCAGCTCCTGATGCTTGTACAACAAGCACTTTGCCCACTCAACCATTTCTCCAGCTCCTAAAGGGGGGTCTCTTACCAGAACGCAGTGTAAATGGCACTACGTAAATGGATGAATAGTCAGAGTTCTTGACAGTGCCTTAAGCACAATGGACATCAATAGAGAAGCTAATGACGATGGGAAGATGCCAAGTAGGACAACGGTCAGGCATGTCCTAAGAGCCTATCCACTCCACTGCTTTGAATCCCCAAGACAGCCTGCCTGCCCAGGGAAAGTGAGAAGGAAGAGAGGAATTAAGTCTGACTTTGCAGAGTTCAAATGTAAAATGATCCACTTTGCTAGGAATTGACAATGATTAAGGTTTCTGCCAACTAGCGAAATGTGGTCTTTTAGTTACAGAAAATAAAGGAAGTTAATCCTTTTTACTCCCAAGAACATGGCTCAAGAAAATTGAACCTGCTTCAATAAGACATTGAGGCATAAGTATATTATTTAAAGTAATTAAAGATAAACAAGCATAGAAATAAAAATGATAATACATCAAATAAAAGGAAGAAGAGGTGGAGAGGAGAGAATGGCTGAATAAGTTAATTAAATCCTCATCTTTCATTTCTGGAGACAATAGGCTAAATATAAATTTGATACATTCCGAAATCTCCTCTGCTTGTTATTTAGTGTTTTGAAAGCTGTGAGCATACAAATTAAAGCCAGAGGCAGTGAAGGCATTTCTTAGGCAAGGCACGGATGCTAGGTAGGAGACTTCTTCCCGTTAAGTGTTGTCCACACTCTGGGCTGTTTTTCTTCCAGCATTCCTGTGCTACTTTTAGATAAGTAAGGCTGGAAAAGAGAAATTGCCGTTCTGGTAGGGTTTGCTGGGCCACTGACTGAAGTGGTATATGCTAATGAGTGCATGTATTGAAGAAAAGCGTGCCCCCGAGTTAGCATTCTGACCACACTGTGCACTAGAATGTGGCCAAGCAAACCCCTGTAAGAACCCCAGACCCAAACAACAGGAATAGACCCCATGGGGCAAGAAACAAGAAGAGCAACATGCAATGGTAATTCAGGGAGGCTTTTCAAATTAGTTACTTAGAGAGACTGTGTCCAAGGCTGTCCACAGCAGTGGGAGACTTGGTTTGATAAGTGTACCGGGGTGTGCATTTGTGTGAGTGTGTGTGTGTGTGTGTGTGTGTGTGTGTTTGATGTGGGTGAGTAGACATGTGTGGAGTGTATGTGTGTGTGTATTTGCATGTGTGGACATGTGTGTGCATGCATGTTTATGTGTGTGTGTGTGTGTGTGTGTGTGTGTGTGTGTGTGTAATGTTAAAGTCAGGAATCTATTCAATTGCTTTCCATCTCGTTCAGTGAAGCAGGAGCTCTCAGTTGAATTTAGAGCAAACTTCAGGAATGCCCCGTCTCTGTCTCCTCAGTACTGTAATTACATGGGAATTCTATGGGAATTTGGAGGGTCTGAACTCTGGTCCTCATGTTTGTATTGCAAGTGTTTTCAACTATTGAACCACTTTCCAAGCCTTTGAGGTTAGTTTTTGTTTGTTTGTTTGTTTTGTCATATGTAACAGGAATGGATCTTTAAAAACAGTTTCTAATTTATTTTTTGTATGTATGGGTGTTTTGCCTGCATATATATCTGTGTACCATGTGTATGTTGTACCAGCAGAGGCCAGAAGAAGGTCTTGGGCTCCCTGGAATCATAGCACCACACATGCACACGTAAGCACATGTACATATGCACACATGTTTATCTTGAACACTAATCTACCAATAGTCTTTTTCTCCTTTAGCTTTTGAGTCTTGGACCACAGGTAACTCACTGGAAGTTAACAGTCTGTCATACGCCCCCATCTGTACCTCAGTGGAAGGCTGACAGAAGGCAGGAAGTTTGAGTGAGATCTGAAATCATTTGGCTCGTGTTTGAGTATAAGATTTCCAGAACAAAGGACTTGTCTTTGCAGAGGTCAGGGAAACAGCTCTGCAAATCCCCACAGTGCTGTCAAAGCCGGGGCACCGAGATCTACTTCCTTTCTTTCTTTCACTCTTCATTCTTTTTTTGGTCTAGGTGACCTTTGTACCAAAAATCTGGGCAACAGCCTTCATTACCTTCTCAGGTTGATGGGACCAAAATGAATAGCAGTCCACTCTGGGAAGTGACATAAATGGCATGCCCCAATTAGTGCTTCCTTCTGTCTGTATGAAGTAACATTTTCGACACCTTACTGAGTTCATTCTCTGAAAGACTGGAGAGGTGAGGGAGGGTTATATATATATTATGGGTGCCAAATCAGTTCTAGTTGGTTTAGGGATGAGAGAGGCAATTAGTGGGGTTAGTTAAACATTTCAGTCCGACATTTCCTAAACGTATTTGCGGAACTCGTAAAATGGTCAGAATGAACGGGTGATTTATTTTCTAAAATTGATTTCAACCGGTGGCCCCAGACCTGTGGTCCCGCTGCTCCATACTATATTATGGGCCCACCAAAGAGAAAGTCTCTTCATGTGGCCGCAGGGAGGTGAATAAGAACTCCTGACCTCTTGCAGTGCAATTTTGCTTTTCCAATAACAGGCCTCTGGAAGCTTTGGGGGTATATCACTTTTGCTAGAACGCAACACCTGAAAAACTGGCCTTTGCTTCCTGGCCATTCATCTGGCCACCTGGGAGAGGGCTTATTCACAGGTGACAATGCAGACAGAGGCTTAATCGAAATCAAACTCCACACACCTATTTTATACCTCCCACGGGGTGCTTTGGTTGAAATTCAACCCTAGGATTTTTGAAGTCTTGATGGGGAGAGTTGGGAAACATGTCATTTAAAAGCTGCCCACGGTCATCTACCTCAATGGAGACGTCAGAACTCCTTTCTGAAGAAGATGGTTCTTTTGTTCTGGGTGAACCACTTGAATGAACTGTTTAGTCCCCAAAGTGAACACACATAACTGTCTCCTGCAACCTTGAATTCTTTCCTAAAAACCCTGGCAGGAAGGGGGAAAGCTTTTGACAGGAGAGAACATTTCTGTTATTAATTGTAATGGATTTTTGTCTACATCCGAGGCACTCAATTTCTTGAGCAAAACATATGAATTGGATAATGAGACCAAGATTAAGTGGTTAGTAAACAACAATCATGGAGCTCACAGATAGAATGTGCACATAAGAAGTAATGTTATGGATAGTGATAGGGTTTAATTTTTCCTTAGCAACAGTCAACCATTCGGAGACTCATGGTTATCTTAACTCAAAAGGAATTTTAAAGTGAAAATAGGGGCAGCTGTCTTTAGTGGAACTCGTGTCTGGACATGATGGTCCTTTGGAAAGCACAGGGAGAGTGCACATTAGACTAAACACAGACAGAAGAGACTTCCTTCTTTCCTTTGCTTTGTATATATACAGAACAACTGGGATTTGATCCACACAGTAACTCAAAGTAGAAACAAAAGTCATTACAATGGGAAAAGAATAAAAAGGAGTAAAGGGTTGAGGGGACGAATCTTTGGTTAAGAAGATTTCCCATGCAAGCATGAGGGCCAGAGTTCAAATCCCCACAATTTAAGTAAAAACTGGGAATGGTTGGTTGAGTGCCCATAACCCCAGCACTGCGGAGGAACAGACGCAGGAAGGTCCCTGTACTTGTTCTCCAGCCCAGCTCCAGATTCAGAGACCGAGATCCTGTCTCTTGTGGTATAACTTGGAGACCGAGAAAGCAGACATTAGCCTCTGGCCTGTGTGTGTGTGTGTGTGTGTGTGTGTGTGTGTGTGTGTGTGTGTGTGTCTGTGTGTGTCTGTGTCTGTGTGTGTGTGTCTGTGTCTGTGTCTGTGTCTGTGTGTGCATGTGGGCATGCTCGTGCATGCAGGTCTACACAAACAAGTGTATGTACACCACAAGCATACAGGAAAGAAATAAAAGAGTGTAGTCATGCTAAGCTGAAGTTGAAATGTCCCCTACAGATCCCTGTGTGCAAACATTTGATAACCAGCTAGTGGCACTATTTTTGGGACATAACGAAACCTTTGAGGTGTCATGCCTAGATTGTAGAAATAGGTCATTAGAGGGTTTTTTTTTTAACAGGTCACACCTGATTTTGGTTCTAACCTTCTGTCTCTGCTTCCTGTGAGGAAGATGCCACTATGCCTACTGTCACAGGCAGAACTGCTCCAGGCAACACCTTTCCCTCACCACAAGGAACCACATCTCTGAAACCATGAGTCAAAAGAAATCTCCCTTCCCTTGAGTGGGTTCTGTTTGATATTTTGTCACAGAGCTTTGAAACCAGATTGATACTGAAAATTGCTACCAAGAAGCAGAGCCATTGCTATGGTAAGCATGAACACCGTTAGGTCTTACTACTGCATTTTCACTCGCTCATGCCACAGCACTGTCTTCTTACTCTTTCCATCCTATAGTCCTCATTGTTTTTTCCTCTGATCTTCTAGCTAGACACCTCCCTCACGTCTTCCCATCCCTTTAGACCTCTTTTTCCCAGTCCCCTTTCTTTATTGATCTCTCTCTGTGTGTATGTGTGCATGTGCACGTTACTTGAACCTGCACTCTACGTATGAGAGGAAGTGAGCTGTCAATCTGAGTCCGGTTTATTTTGCTTAACAGGGTGATCTTTGTTTCCATCTGTTTTCCTTTCCAATGTTATACTTTTATTACTCATTACAGATGAACCAAATCCCACTGTGCACAGGCACCACATTTTCTTCATTGGTTGATGGACATCTGGACTGGCTCCAGTCTAGCCTGCTGTGACCAGTGCAAGGACAAACATGAATGTGCAGGTGTCTCTCGATGCATACCCAGGACTGAGATAGCTGCGTCTGCAGTAGAAGTGCTTTTAGGATGGAACCTCCTCCCTGATTCCCGTAGTGACTGGACCAGTTTACATTTCCATGAACTGAGTTCCTCTTTGTTTACATCTTTACTGGTTTGTGTTGTTTGTTTCTTTTGTGATAGTATTCTGACTGGGGTGAGATAGAATCTTAAAGTCATGTTTTTTGTTTGCTTTACTTTTCTTTCTTTGTTCTCTGCATGAGCAGTCAGTCCTCTTAACTGCTGAGATATCTCTCCAGTCCCCTTAAATTATCGTGGACTGAATTGTGTCTCCCCTTTCTATAGTGTGGCCCTAACTCCAATATCATGATATTTGGAGATGGAGCCTTGTGGGAGGTAACTAATGTGGAGATGATGTCATGACATGCTGGCTGCTCCATTTTCTGTCTCTGAAGTGGTAAAGAATACATTCCTGTTATTTTATCCATGCAATCTATGGCATAGCTAGTCATTTGCACCTGTGTCCTCCTTGTTCCTGGATTCAACAAACTAGGAGTTAGAAAATGTTTGTACAAACACTGTATCCCAACTGAACAGGTAAAGACTGCTTTCCTGTGGGCCATAAATAATATAGAAAGCCTACTTTATATTAAATTAAATTGGATATGTTATCTAGAGATGACTTAAGTTTTACAGGAAGTTGCATATAGGTTACATGGGGGAAATCATACAATGGGAATTTCATGCAATAGATGTGTTTCTGACTGTTGGGACTCACAGGGGTCCTGGAACCTATTTTGGTGGATACTGAGGGATGATTTCATGCTGTTATGGCAACCTGAGGTGACAGAGAAAATACAAAAAAGGATCTTTGGTTTACACATCATCCTGATAATAAAACTAGAGAGTCAGAGTGGTCAAGGCCAAGCATGAGACCCATACATGGTTCGTCACCTGTTACTCCTGAAGAGAACTGGATGACTCTGTGCTGTGGACTGGATTTTACTTCTCTTTGAAGTATGTTAGGTGGTACTCTAAAGAGGCCCCAAGACTTTTGATCCCTACTTTGCACAACATCTTCCTGTAGTCTAACTCAACATTAACCAAAAATGCTGTACGTAGGATGGTGTGCGTGTGCGTGTGCGTGTGTGTGTGTGTGTGTGTGTGTGTGTGTGTGTGTGTGTACCTAATTAAAATCTCAAACAATTGACATTAGAGAGGAACATTAAATGGGTGGGTATGATCTACATCACTGATGCCTTTCGATCTGATTCTGGAACTCAGAGACAGAGGAAGCCCTCAAATCAGGAAATATTGGCTTCAAGGCTGGCTTGAAGATGGAAAAGACCTCATGCCAAGAAACTGAGGTGGCCTTGTGCTGCTGAGAGCAGTTCTGACTGACTGACATGAGGGAAGAGGACTTAGCTCCTCAACCACAAGGCCCTGAAAATCTGCCACCAGCTTGAATGGTTAGGAAGTAGAGAACACTTCACTGGTTTGTACCCATAACTCACTCCTGCTATTCCCACTGTATACTTTCAAAGACTTTAGAGCCTTCAGACAACCTTGGGTCCCTGAGCAGAATGTGTTGCCACAGCACAGCAAATGCAGAACCTGCAGTAATGTGATTGTTATGAAAGTTGTTTGACGTCATTGTTTATGATGATGTATCATTCTGAATTAAAGATCTAGTATTGTAATTTGTGTTCTGTTTTCCTCAACTTCAGGTTCACCAGCTCCAGCTTTATCTAATCTTAGATTTCTCCTTGGGTCACTGCATTCATGGGAACATCCTATTCTGCCTAGGATACATTTTGTAACTCTCGGAGATGGCCCTGGGCCCTCTGCCATTACAAAAGACTTTTCTGGAGTTAAGCATATGGATTCAGAGCTCTTATAATTTTGTTATTCAAAGAAGTTAATTGGCTCCATGGGACAGACCATATTAATTAAATATGAAAATGGCCTAGATGATAAAACGTTAGGACTGCTAATTATTTTTTTAAATTAATTTAATTTAATTTTCCAATCGGCATACAAACAGGTTTCCTTATGGCATTTACACAATACTCAAATGTGTTTGCTATTCTCCAACCCACCTGCTTCTCTCCAGGACATATAGAGATAGAATATTCCTCAAGGCAATAAAGATTGCATACGATAAACCCGTGGCCAGCACTATACTAAGTGGGAAGTCTGAGAGCATTTCCTCTACATGCTGGACTAAGACCGAGTGCCCACTGTCTTCCCTGTGACTTCGCAGATTTCCTGCCTTCAGAGAGCGCTCCTATTGGTTGCTTTTCTGAACCCTCTTGGTTAAGGAAACTGGATTTAAAAGCTATTTGCCACAGTGAATCTGCTTGATGCAGTATAGCTCTATTAAATATCAGTGTATCCATCCCAGCCCAGCTAGCATTTAGTGAATATTTATTCTATTTTATTTAAAAAAAAAAGTCTAAGTAAATTCCTGGAAATGTTTTTCCCTCCTCTGCACAGATCAATCCCATTTAAAGATAGCTACTAAAAGGCTACAATGTAGGTTCTATGAGATCCATTATCGCAGGCTTACACTTGACCCACTGAAATGGTAACATACATCTAGTATGAAGGTGAAAAATTGCTCACTGCTGTCCAAATATCAGACAATATTAGGCCCAGGTCCAAGGACGGCAACTCAAAAGCTCAAAATAACACAATTTCTCCATGATGGGTTTAACTGGTTCTCTCTGCTTTGTGCCAGATTTATCTTTGGACAGTCTCCTTTCATAGTGGCAAAATTACTTCTGCAGTGCTAGCTTTCACATCCTCACCATACCATCTGAGAAAAGCAAAATATGTCTTCCTGAAATTTTTTCAAAGACTGGGAAACTTCTCTTAAAGATCCAACCAATATTTTATATGTCCCATGGGTCTTGTAAGTCAAATTATCTTCCCTATACAAAATGCCAAGACTCAGAGAAAGGAAAGAGGAAGCCAATTGGTAAATGTTCTTCTTGAAGACAAAGGAGGAATAAATCATATTAAGACTGATGTCTGAGAACAGGAATGTCTGTGGCCGCACCCCTCTGAACTCACCTGATCTTAGAAGCTAAGCAGTGTCTGGCCTGGTGAATACATGGATGGGAGAATAGAAAGGAGGAATTGTCCCAAGAAACAATGCCAGTGCAGTTGAAGGGAAGAGGTGAGCCACCGTAATACAGCCAAATAAAGGCTGCAAAGACAAACAAACAAAAGACAAAAGAAGGAAAGAAAAAAGCACAAAGTTGTGCTGGAGCCATAGATAGATCAATGGTCAAGAGCAAGGCTTCCAGAGGACCTGGGTTCAATTCCCAGCACCCACATGGCGGCTCACACCTGTCTGTAAGTCCAGTTCCAGGGCTTCTACTACTACCCTCACACACATATCCACGCAGTCAGAAAGAAAACTAAATCATAAAATTCAAAGTAAAAAAAGCATGGAGTTTGATTTTAATTAACACATATTAATTATTGTACAAGATAATGGGCCTCATTATGACATTTTCATACATGAAAATGATGTATTTTGATCCTATTAACTCAACTACTCTCTCTTGTCCCACCTCTTCCTGCTAATCCCCCTTCTCCTCTCAACTTGTTCCTCTCTGCTTTCATGTATTCTTTTGGGTTTTGATGATCCAGTGGATGTGAGTTCCCTTATGCTTGATTATAGGCACACAGATGAGACAGTATTTACAGGAGCATGAGCACCTGACTAATGGATACGCAACCCATCCCCAGGGAAGGGTGAATCTCTCTTTTCTCTGTGATAAGATACTGATGGGCCCGATCATGAAAACTTAATCTATTCTTAGATTATGTTGCCCCCCCCTAATTCTTACGTATCTTTCAAAATCCATTTAAGAATGGAAAAGGATACATACACAAGTAAGAATATATCAGTAAGACCAGGGAGGACAATCAAGGCTAGAGTTGTTAGGGTGACAGTAATTAAATTAAACTGTCATGATTACTTTTAAAATGTAGAGCGTCAGAGACAAGCAGGAGAGTGAGAGTCTTATTGTTAGGGGCTTTCCTCTTCCCTTGAATTCTAGCAGAAAATATTGTATTTAATTGAGAGGATAATTGGGACTCACTGGCAATTTTTAAAGTGAGGAAAGATATAACCCATTGTACCCTTTGGAAACAATAATCTTCTAGACACAAACTGTAAAACATTGCTGTGGAGAGGGGTAAAAAGTTAGGAAACTCTTATAGAATTCAATAAAGAGCTGTAAGGTGAGGTAGAAGTTTGCAAGCAGAAAAGGGTAATAATGAAATCTCCATGGTAACGGATTATTTATAAAGAGTTAAAGGAGGGATGTGAGTAGTGACATGGAATTCTGACATCAGGTGACAAGCAATAACCGAGGAGGCACCCAAACGTACAAGGCGTCTGGGAGAGTGTCAAATTTCACAACAGAACTGCTGCCTTAGGATGACTGATCCTTGGTTAACCTGACACGAAGAGGCATTTCCTTTGGCTATTATCAATCTCTTATGAGCAAAACAGTTAACTGTAAACTCGTATACCATGCCTACGCCCAAGCTCCCAACACTGCAGATCTATAACATAGAGGTAGAATTGCAAACTTTCAGAAGTGCTGGGGTTGAAGGGTACATTGATTTTCTCTCTGCAGCATCAGAATTGAAATTGTAGATTGGGGTAGATGCGCATCAAAATGTATTTTGAATGCCAATGAAAGTGTAGGAGAATAAGCTTTAGCAGATGGTCAATGAACTTTCTTCAGCTGCCCTAGAAACCTTTAAGTATTCACTGATTCATAATCAGAGTTTGGGACCCCAGTTACCTCTCACATGGCTCTTTATCCTGACTGCGATAGTCAGTCTTAATGGCTGTCATTTGGGAAGTGGACCTCTGGACATGCCTGTGTGGATTATCTTTATTAGGTTAATCAAAGCAGGAAGATAGGCCCATTGTAGATGGCACCACTCCTTGGGATGGGAATCCTGTATCAAAAAAAGAAAGTGAGCCAAGCATACATGTATTCAACAAATTCTGCTTCCTGGCTGTGGATCCAATGAGATCAGAGCCTCAGGTCCCGGAACCTTGTCTTCTTTGCCAGGATAGACGGTTCACTTGAACTGCCAACCCTTTCTCTCTGAAGTTGTTTTTGTCACAGTGTTTTCTCATAGCAGCAGGACAAGAACTAAGACAGACACTTCTCTTTAGACAGCAGATGCTAAGAGGGTGATATATTGGGCCATTCAATTATTTTTTCTTCTCCCAAGAACAGATAAAAAGGTCAGAGGTAACTTTGGACTATTCCTTCCATGACTTTTCTCTTAGGAGGTAGGTAGTCCTGAGAGAGTCCCTGCCAGTGGGGACTCTCTCAGGACTCTGCAGAATAAGCATTGGTACTCCGCCTTTTACCCTATTTGAGAGTGTTCTGTTTGAGTCAGGGGTTAGGGGTTCTCTGGAGTCACAGAACTTACGGAATGAATCTCTCTCTCCCTTCCTCTCTCTCTCCCTCCCTCTCTTTTTCCCTCTCCCTTTCCCTCCTCCTCCCACTCCCCCTCCCTCTCCTCTCCTTTCTTTTTCTCTCCTCTCCTTACCTCTCTTCTCCTCTTCTCTCCTCTATATATATATATATATATATATATATATATATATATATATATATATATATATGGAATTTATTGGAATGACTTACAGGCTGCAGTCCATCTAGTCAAACAATAGTATGTCATGAATGGAAAGTCTAAGAATCTAATAGTTGTTCAGTCTCACAAGGCTGAGTATCTCTGTTGGTCTTTTATATATGCTGGAATCCCAAAGAAGTAGGCCCCAATGTCCGGGAAGAAATGGATGTGTTAGCAAGATGAGAGCAATCAGGCAAATAGAAAGAACTTCCTACTATAGGCTTCCAGCAGAAGGTGTTGCTCAGATTAAAGGCGAGTCTTCCTGCCTTATGATCCAGAACAAAAGTGTGTCTTTCTTCCTGGGTCTAGAATAGAAGTGGATTCACCTGATTCAAACCAAGCAAAAGCTTATCCCAGGTGTGCCCTCCATTTTTGGATTGCAGTTAATTCCAGACATACTCAAGTTGTCAACCAGGAATAGCCACAACAGAGTCTCATCTTTGTTGTCCACTGATGTGTGTAACAGGAAAATGGTTTGTGAGAGTCTAGGGATCCTCCATTTCCACCTCCTGTCTTACCAGAGAAACACTGGGATTAAAGACACATGCAACAATATCCAGGTTTATGTAAGCCTTGGGGATTTGAAAGAAGGTTCTCATGCTTGCATTGTAAGCGCTTTACCTACAGATACATCTCCCCAGCTCTCACAAATTGGAAGGATTTTAATTTATCGAGTATCATGGTCAAATTGGAGTTTAAGTCAAAGTGCTGGAGGTCTAAAAACATCAGTGTTTAGTAAGGGCTTCATGAAGGAAGTGTGTGTGATAGTCACATGGAGAGAAAGAAAGCAAGAGGGAGGGGACAGGCTCACTCTTTTAAAGCAACTTGTCTTTCATGGGTACTAGTCCATTCTCATGAGACCTATCAGCATTCCTCGAAATAAGAACTAGTTCCTTCTTTAGGGTGTTCATGAGCCAATATACCCCTAGTAGGTCCTACATGTTAAATGCTTTACCAGATTTCAAAACAGTTACACTGGGCACCAAGATTCCAGGACATGAATCTTTACAGGATTGAACTGTATCTAAAGAAAATGGGGATAGACTCCAGGGGGACTGGAAATGGCATAAGTAATGGGGCTTGGGTGTGGTAGACAGACTCGTGGGACATTAAAGAGGAAGAACGTCGAAAGAGGAAAGAAACAGAAAGTCAGATATAGTGATTTGAAACGCGCCCCCTCTCATAGTTTCGATCATTAGAACACCTGCTCTCCTGTTGATGGTACCTTTTTAAGAGCATTAGGGGGTGTGGTCTTGATGGAGGAATTACGGAGGTAGCTTCTGAGACTTTCAAGACTCCTGCTATTTCCAGCGCTCTCTCTGCTTTGTGTTTGTAATTTAATATGTGAGCTCTCAGCTTGCCACTTCAGCTGCTCTATCTGCAGCCTGCCGCCATGCTTCCTTGCCATCATGGACTCTAACTCTCTGAAGCTGTAAGCCCAAATCAATCCTGTCTTCTCTAAGTTGCTTTGGTCATGGTGTTTCATCACGGCATCAGAAAAGAAGTCAAGACATTAGGTAGCTTTCTGGTTTAAGATTAGACAGTGAGGTATAAGAAAAGAACCATAGAAACACAATCCCAATGAAGATAAGAAGGAGAGGTCTTGTTCGGTCACATTAGTTGCCTATGACATGTCTAAGTCATGATGACCAGGGTTGATCTCATGTGTCTAAGGAGGGCATAATAATAAAACTTGAGATCCACTAAAGACAGAATTATAGGACCATGAAGACACTTAATTCACTTTCTTAGGATTTCTACTCTTGCCTAACATAAAGACATGGAGAAAGATAAAGACAAATGGAGGCAGAACATACCAAGTTTCCTTCCTATCACTCTTCCCTCCTTAGGGGAGTTATCTTCCTTCCTGAATGTTTTGGGCCTTTGTAGATATTTCAAATGTTGCTGGTTCTAGGAGCTCTTTCTTACTGTTCCTTCCAGAACAGGCCTGCTGCTTTGAGGTGATGAATTCAACATCATTACTATTACTAGTTGGTCAAAAGCTATGGACTCAAACAAACTTCTCAATAACACAGCTCAAAGCTTTCTTATTTGTTAACTGATTCTGAGTGCTGATATAGTGTATTTGTTTGCCCAGTTTGCCAAAATGGCATTGATTGAATAACTAAACAAACTCTGAAGGTTAGAAATCTGATATCAATGTATTAGCAGTACTGTTTTCTTCTAAGAGCTCTCTGTATAGATTATAGATGTCGAGGTTTTTCTTATACCTTCATATAATCTCTTTTCTAGGTATGACTCTGCGCTTTGTGGTGGTTTTAATAAGTATAGCCCCATAGATTCATGGTTTTGAATGCTTGGCCCATAGGGAGTAGCACTATTAGGAGGTATGACTTTGTTAGAGTGGGTATGGTCTTGTTAGAGGAACTGTGTCACTGTGGAGGTGGCACTTGAGGTTCCCTATGCTCAAGATCTGCTTAGTGTTATACGCAGTCTTATTCTGCTGCCTGTGAATCCAGATGTAGAACTCTCAGCTCCAGAATCATGTCTGCCCTCATGCCACATGCTTCTCACCACGACTATAATGCACTAAAACCTGTGAAACTGTAACCCAACCCCAATTAAATATTTTCATTTATAAGACATGCCATGGTCATTGTGTCTCTTCACATCAATAAAACCTTAACTAAGATAGTCTTGTTTGATTTACTTATCAATGTATAATCTATAGATGTTCTTTTAATTTATGAGTTTTTTAGTAACCCAGTTTCTAAATGAAGTCACACTCTGTAGTACTGGGATTTAGGAACTTTTAAAAGGATTTATTTATTTTATGTATAGGAGAACACTGTAGTTGTCTTCAGACACACCAGAAGATGCATTGGATCCCATTGCAGATGGCTGTGAGCCACCATGTGGTTGCTGGGAATTGAACTCAGGACCTCTGGAAGAGCAGCCAGTGCTCTAAACCGCTAAGCCATTTTTCCTACCCCAGGACTTAGGATTTTGATATATGAATTGATGATGGTGATAAAGCGCCTATCATTACATCTGGGATAGATAGAATGATTTTTCTGAGAACTGTTTTAAAAACTCCACCAGTGACAGTTCCCTGCACCCTGCATCCATGGGGAAGAGAGCGAACCACTCAGGAGGGCAGACATCCCAAGGCCGCAGGGAAGACTGCTACCTCTGCACACCTCAGCCCACATCCCTGCTCCACGGGGAAACTGCACCGTGCCTCTGGACACAGGGATATAGGAACAGACAACCACCAGTACCCATGGTTCTGGTTTGCGCCCAGGACCAAACTGATCCGGCCAAACAGCTCCCTGCACCAAAATCCCATGGGGGGGGGAGTTGGAACCTCAGAAGTGTGGATACTCCTGAGAAGTCAGAGGAGAATGCCCTCTGCCCACAGTCCAGACCCAAGAGGGAATCCCATAGTGCCAACTGTGCCCTCGGGGTGCAAGGACCTACAGGAGCAATCAAGGGCAGGAGCCTTTGATTCCTGCCTGCACATAGAGCTGGAAGACAGTCTCCAGGAGAGCTGACACACCTGAAATCAGAGCACCTGTCCTCAGGAAAGGCTGAAAGAAAACAGGAAAAGAGTTCTCCAGGAGTGCTGACACAGAGGCCTACAGCAGGGTCAAGTCATTCCCAGAAACAGCAAGACAAGCAAACACCAGAGACAACCCAATGGCTAGAGAAAAGCACAGGAACCTAAGCAACAGAAACCAAGACTACTTGGCATCGTCAGAGCCCACTTCTCCCACCAAAGAAAACACTGGATATCCAAACACACCAGAAAAGCAAGATATAGATTTAAAATTACATTTTTTGATAACAATGGAGAACTTTAACAAAGAACTCCCTTAGATAAATGCAGGAAAACACAAGTTAACAAGTAGAAGCCCTTAGAGAGGAAACAAAAAAAATCCCTGAAAGAATTACAGGAAAGGGTTGGGGATTTAGCTCAGTGGTAGAGCGCTTGCCTAGTAAGCGCAAGGCCCTGGGTTCAGTTCTCAGCTTCAAAAAAAAAAAAAAAAAAAAAAGAAAGAAAGAAAGAAAAAAAAAGAATTACAGGAAAATACAACCAAACAGGTGAATGAATTGAAAATGGAAATAGAAACAATAAAGAAAGCACAAAGGGAAACGACTCTGGATATAGAAAACCAAAGGAAGAGACAAGGAGCCCTAGACACAAGCATCAACAACAGAATACAAGAGATAGAAGAGAGAATCTCAGGGGCAGAAGATACCATAGAGAACATCGACACACCTGTCAAAGATAATGTAAAATGCAAAAAGCTCTTAGCCCAAAACATACAGGAAATTCAGGACACAATGAGAAGATCAAAGCTAAGGATAATAGGTATAGAAGCAAGTGAAGACTCCCAACTTAAAGGGCCAGTAAATATATTCAACAAAATTATAGAAGCAAATTTCCATAACCTAAAGAAAGAGATGCCCATAAACATACAAGAAGCCTACAGAACTCCAAATAGATTGGACCAGAAGAGAAATTCCTCCCATCACATAATAGTTGAAACACCAAATGCACAAAACAAAGAAAAAACATTAAAAGCAGTAAGGGAAAAAGGTCAAGTGACAAATGAAGGCAGACTTATAAGAATTATACCAGACTTCCCACCAGAGACTATGGAAACCA
The DNA here is from genome assembly GCF_021556685.1 of Rattus norvegicus. Taxonomy (NCBI): domain Eukaryota; kingdom Metazoa; phylum Chordata; class Mammalia; order Rodentia; family Muridae; genus Rattus; species Rattus norvegicus. Next base: position 63,833,721 of record NC_141535.1, read on the forward strand.
GAAGATCGGGAACAGATGTCATACAGACCATAAGAGAACACAAATGCCAGCCCAAGTATCCAGCAAAACTTTCAATTAACATAGATGGAGAAACCAAGATATTCCATGACAAAACCAAATTTACACAATATCTTTCTACAAATCCAGCCCTACAAAGGATAATAGATGGAAAACTCTAACACAAGGAGAGAAACTATACTGCACAGGAAGCAAGAATATAATTTCCTTGTAATGAAACCAAAAGAGACAAACAAGCATAATCCACCTCTAACAACAAAAATAACAGGAAGCGATAATCACTATTCCTTAGTATCTCTCAACATCAACAGACTCAATTCCCCAATAAAAAGACATAGACTAACAGACTGGATACATAAAGAGGACCCAGCATTTTTCTGCATGCAGGAAACACACCTCAGAGACAAAGACAGACACTACCTCAGAGGAAATGGCTGGAAAACAAATTTCTAAGCAAATGACCCAAAGAAACAAGCTGGAGTTGCCATTATAATATCAAATAAAATTGATTTTCAACCAAAAGTCATTAAAAAAGACAAGGAAGGACACTTCATATTCATCAAAGGAAAAATCCACCAAGATGAACTCTCAATCCTAAATATCTATGCTCCAAATGCAAGGGCACCTACATTCATAAAATAATCCTTACTAAAATTCAAAGCACACATTGTACTTCACATGATAATAGTAGATTTCAACACCCCACTCTCATCACTGGACAGATCATGGAAACAGAAATTAAACAGAGACGTAGAGAAACTAACAGAAGTTATGAACCAAATGGATTTAACAGATATTTATAAAGCATTCCATCCTAAAACAAAAGGATATACCTTCTTCTCAGCACCTCATGGAACCTTCTCCAAAACTGATCATATAATCGGTCACAAAACAGACCTCAACAGATACAGGAAGGTAGAAATAATCCCATGCATCCTATCAGATCACCACTCACTAAGACTGGTGTTCAATAACAACAATAATGACAAAAACCCCACATATACATGGAAGTTGAACAATGCTCTACTCAATGACAACTTGGTCAAGGAAGAAATAAAGAAATAAATTAAAGACTTCTTAGAATTTATTGAAAATGAAGATACAACATTCCCAAACTTATGGGACACAATGAAAGTGGTACCAAGAGGAAAACTCATAGCTCTGAGTGCCTGCAAAAAGAAACAGGAGAGAGTATATATCAGCTGCTTGACAGCACACCTAAAAGCTCTGGAACAAAAAAAAATAAACCCAAGAGGAGTACAAGGCAGGAAATAATCAAAATCAGAGCTGAAATCAACCAAGTAGAAACGAAAAGGACTATACAAACAAACAACAAAACCAGGAGTTGGTTCTTTGAGAAAATCAACAAGATAGATAACCCTTAGCCAGACTAACCAGAGATCACAGAGAGTGTATCCAAATTAACAAAATCAGAAATGAAAAGGGAGACATAACAACAGAATCTGAAGAAATTTAAAAAAATCATCAGATCCTACTACAAAAACCTATATTCAACAAAACTGGACAATCTGAAGGAAATGGACAATTTTCTAGACCAGGTACCAAAGTTAAATCAGGAACAAGTAAACCATCTAAACAATCCCATAACTCCTAAAGAAATAGAAGCAGTTATTAAAAGTCTCCCAACCAAAAAAAGCCCAGGTCCAGACGGGTTCAGTGCAGAATTCTATTGGACCTTCATAGAAGACCTCATACCAATACTGTCCAAACTATTCCGCAAAATTGAAACAGATGGATCACTACCGAATTCCTTCTATGAAGCCACAATTAGTCTAATAACAAAACCATACAAAGACCCAATGAAGATAGAGGACTTCAGACCAATTTCCCTTATGAATATTAACGCAAAAATACTCAATAAAATTCTTGCAAACCGAATCCAAGAACACATCAAAACGATCATCCATCATGATCAGGTAGGCTTCATCTCAGGGATGCAGGGATGGTTTAATATACAAAACCCCATCAATGTAATCCACTATATAAACAAACTCAAAGATAAGAACCATGTAGTCATTTCATTAGATGCTGAGAAAGCATTTGACAAAATTCAACACCCCTTCATGATAAAAGTCCTGGAAAGATCAGGAATTCAAGGCCCATATCCAAACATAGTAAAAACAATATACAGCAAACTACTAGCTAACATCAAACTAAATGGAGAGAAACTTGAAGCAATCTCACTAAAATCAGGGACTAGACAAGGCTGCCCACTCTCTCCCTACTTATTCAATATAGTACTGGAAGTCCTAGCCAGAGCAATCAGACAGCGAAAGGAGGTCAAACGGATACAAATTGGAAGGGAAGAAATCAAAATATTACTATTTGCAGATGATATGATAGTGTACTTAAGCGACCCCAAAAGTTCCACCAGAGAACTACTTACCCTGATAAACAACTTCAGCAAAGTGGCTGGCTATAAAATTAACTCAAACAAATCAGTAGCCTTCCTCTACTCAAAGGATAAACAGGCTGAGAAAGAAATTAAGGAAATGACACCCTTCATAATAGTCCCAAATAACAAAATATCTTGGTGTGACTTTAACCAAGCAAGTGAAAGATCTGTATGATAAGAACTTCAAATCTCTGAAGAAAGAAATTGAAGAAGATCTCAGAAGATGGAAAGACCTCCCAAGCTCATGGATTGGCAGGCTTAATATAGTAAAGATGGCCATTTTGCCAAAAGCAATCTACAGATTCAATGCAATCCCCATCAAAATTCCTACTCAATTCTTTATAGAGACAGAAAGAGCAATTTGCAAGTTCATTTGGAATAACAAAAACCCCAGAATAGCGAAAACTATACTCAACAATAAAAGAACTTCTGGGGGGAAATCACCATCCCTGACTTCAAGCAGTAATACAGAGTAATAGTTATAAAAACTGTATGGTATTGGTACAGAGACAGGCAGATAGATCAGTGGAACAGAACTGAAGACCCAGAAATGAACCCACACACCTATAGCCACTCGTTCTTTGACAAAGGAGTTAAAACTATCCAATGGGAGAAAGATAGCATTTTCAACAAATGGTGCTCGTTCAACTGGCAGTCAACATGTAGAAGAATGCAAATTGTTCCATTCTTATCACCGTGTACAAAGCTTACATCCATGTGGACAAGGACCTCCACATCAAACCAGATACACTCAAACTAATAGAAGAAAAAGTGGGGAAGAGTCTCGAACACATGGGCACTGGGGAAAATTTTCTGAACAAAACACCAATGGCTTATGCTCTAAGATCAAGAATCGACAAATGGGACCTCATAAAACTGCAAAGCTTTTGTAAAGCAAAAGACACTGTCATTAGGACAAAAAGGCAACCAACAGATTGGGAAAAGATCTTTTCCAATCCTACATCTGATAGAGGGCTAATATCCAAAATACACAAAGAACTTAAAAAGTTAGGCTCCAGAGAGCCAAATAACTCTATTACAAAATGGGGTACAGAGCTAAACAAAACATTCTCAGCTGAGTATTATCGAATGGCCAAATAGCACCTAAAGAAATGTTCAACATCCTTAGTCATTAGGGAAATGCAAATCAAAACAACCCTGAGATTTCACCTCACACCAGTGAAAATGGCTAAGATCAAAACCTCAGGTGACAGCAGATGCTGGAGAGGATGTGGAGAAAGAAGAACACTCCTCTATTTTTGGTGGGATTGCAAACTGGTACAACCACTCTGGAAATCAGTCTGGAGGTTCTTCAGAAAATTGGACATTCCACTACCTGAGGACCCAGCTATACCTCTCCTGGGCATATACCCAAAAGATGCCCCAACATACAATGACACATGCTCCAATATGTTCCTAGCAGCCTTGTTTATAATAGCCAGAAGCTGGAAAGAATCCAGATGCCCTTCAACGGAGGAATGGATTAAAAAAATGTGGTACATCTACACAATGGAATACTACTCAGCTATCAAAAACAATGACTTCATGAAATTCATAGGCAAATGGAATGAACTAGAAAATATCATCCTGAGTGAGGTTACTCAATCACAGAAAGACACACTTGGTATGCACACACTGATTATTGGATATTAGCCAAAAAGCTCAAATTACCCAGGATGCAATCCACAGACTACAGGAAGCTCAAGAAGAAGGATGACCAAAATGAGGATGCTCCCACTCCTTTTTTAAAAGGGGGAAAATATCTATAGGAGGGGATATGGAAGCAAAGTTTAGAGCAGCGACTCAAGGAATGGCCATTCACAGCCTGCCCCACATGTGGCCTATATATATACAGCCACCAAAACTAGGTAAGATTGATGAAGCTAGAAAATGCATGCTGAAAGGGACCAGATATAGATCTCTCCTGAGAGACACATCCAGAGCATGTCCAATACAGGGGTCAATGCTAGTAACAAACCACTGAACTGAGAACAGGACCCCCTTGGGGTGAATTAGGGGAAGTATTGAAAGAGTTGAAGGAGCTTGCAACCCCATAAAAGCAACAATGCCAACCAACCAGAGCTTCCAGGGACTAAACCACTACTGAAAGACTATACATGGACTGACCCAGGGCTCCAACTGCATATGTAGCAGAGAATAGCCTTGTTGGGGTATCAGGGGAAGGGGAAGCCCTTGGTCCTTCCAAGGTTGGACCCCCAGTGCAGGGGAATATGGGGGGGGGAAATAAGAAGGATATATAGGGGAAATACCCGTATGGGGGAGGGGTGGGAATGGTGGCTTATGCACAGGAAACTGGGAAGGGGAATAATGTTTAAATGTAAGTAAAGAAATATTTCTAATACAAAATTTTTAAAAAAGGAAAAAAAAACTACACCAGTAGTTTCAATCTTGCCTTAAAAAAAAAGACATCCTCATTTATAATTTTGGGGCACCCGTCACTCTGATTTAGTTTCATTTCTGCTGCTATGATAAAAATAAAACAACAAAAACAGGGAGAAAGTATTTGTTTTAGCTTACGATTTCACACTGTAGCCTGCCATCATGGGGGAAGTCAAGACTGGAACTTCAGACAGGTAGTTAATCTATATTCACAGTCAAAGTCAGAGAACAATAAATATGTACGATCATTTTGCTGCTTGTGCTCAGTTTGATTTTCCCACTATTGTACAGTTCAGGATCCCCTGCCTAGGGAATTGTGCTGCCTACGGTGGCATCTTCCCACTTCAGTTAACTTTATTGGTATAACCTCCCATGGATATTTCCACAGGCCAATGCAGTATAGACAGTCCCTTAATGAGACTCTCTTTCCAGGTGATTCTAGGTTGTGTCAAGTTGAAATTTAAGCTAACAATCACACCATATCACTCTACTTCGATGCCGAGCACTAGGGAAATTTTAATCAGGGTGCTGCTTCGCTTCTTTAAAGATGAAGTGAGACAGTGGTACTCAATGGAAAGATACTAGTGGAGGGCAGTAGCAGGGACGTGCACATCTCGAACTGGAGATGGTTGGAGACAGGGCCCTGTGAGAATTCAACCCCTAATAATTATTATATCAGTAATCATGATATCAGTGAAACAATTCGACCACCATTCCTACAGCAATTAGGGATTACAGGTTTTAGGATTTAACAAAATTTTACAGGTTCACTTTGTGTGTGTTTTATACTCACAACAAGTTCTAAGGGCATAATCCAGGTCCACGTTCTTCAATAAGTTTGCTTTCTGTCTGCTATCTCTCCTATTGACTTGTGACTTGAATGGTTTCCTAAGAGAGCGTTTGTGACTACGGGGATGACTGATTGCATGGAATTCAGTTAATATCAAACACGAGTGAAGAGTGTCATCTAGAGCTTTGCTTTGGGAGCATAAAAACTTTTGGCAGCTTCACACAGTGAGAGGAAAGATGACAGATCTGTGGCCATGACACCCTCTTCTCCATCAGTGTGATTATATTAGAATGCTCTACTTGGATATATTGATTTGTCTTTGGAAGCTCTCTGTGCCACATAAATCTCAGGGAAATACCTTAAAGAGCTGTCCCAGAAGGCCGCTGTTTCTTCCTCAACAAAGAGGAGCAAAACCAGAGAATCATTTGTCAAAGTTTCAAACAGAATACTCCGTTTAGGAGCTGATGCTAGATGGTTGCCTATTCTGGCATTCATGGGATTTTAAAACAAAGATTCACTTTGTGATTTACCTCCAATGCAGAGGAGCAGAGAGCTATATTTGTCTCTTTGGACTCCAGCAACCTAAATTAAAAAAAAGTCTTCAAGGAGAAAGTATTCATTACACCTCAAAAATTTAGTTTATATGTGCTGTTGGGCAGAGCAATTCCTTTCTCCCTCTGCTTAATAGCCAGGTGACCATTTGTTTTGGAGATTCAGGGCAGCTTTGGAAGATTTAACAACATCTGGAAAAGAGCATTTCTGAGTGTCTTGCTTCTACTGCTTAGGACAGAGAAAATAGGCTTCAATGAATTATAAACGGATCGAGCAGTATTGATTAGATGTTCCTTACTTGCTCTGTGCTCTGGGACATATGAGTTCAGTTTCCTAACTTTCAAGAGCTGTAATGAAAATGACACTAGTGTTAAGTTTTTCTTCAGAATTGGGTGACCTTGAATACATTTCTTGAGTTAATTTTTTCTTTTGTCTTTGATAAAGTGACTATTGTTCTGTCTGCATTATTAGGAGAGGCAGCATCAAAAGATGGGAGTCTCACATGTTCAGGATCATGGGTTTTTGAGCTGATGTAGCTTGGTAAATATCTTAGTTTCTAGTCATGGCAGGCATGTGATTTAGCCCTCTAAGCCTCAGTTTCCTTGTCTGTGAAGTAGGAGCAATGGTTTATTCTACCTCAAGAGGTTGCTATGAAAAGAACATTCCCAAATATAGTTTCTGTTTACTTATAAATGTGACAAGACATCACGGTCACCACCTAACATGAAAATGAAAGCTAACATTGAACTGGCTTTGCTGTCATATTCTTTTAATATAATAAATAAGACAAGCATTAGAGGAAAAATTTAATTCACAATTCAAACTATGGGCAAGAATTGCAGGAACAGGTTTATATTACTTGAAAAACATACATTAAAAATCTATATTAACATGCATATTCAAACATATTTATTCAAGCCATAAAATATATTTATTCTTCATTAAAATTTTATGGACACTTTAAATAACAACCTGAAATTTATTTACCACGATTTTGTATTATCACCATATTTCTGTTTCACATACAAAACAGTTTTCTAAATAAAGAAAATATTTAGTCATAAGTACAAAATTGGAATAAGATTTAATAATCTCCCCTAGGAACTGATTTTAAGGTTTAAACTATCCTTTTATGAACAGTGCATTAAAAACTCTTAAATCCTTCTTATAATGTCTTCATATTTAAGCTTCAGTGGAGAAAGAGGCGCTTACCAGTCTCTCACTTATTTAAAAATATTCCTGGATTTAAAAGTATTAAGAGCTTTTGCTTGAAGATAGCAGCATAGAGATAACTGTGCTGAGCTCTGGTCGCTAATACCAGCTGAAAGCAACACACGTCTAACAAAGGGATCTATCTTTAATGAAACCAGAAGACAGACACGAGTCCCAACTAGGGAGAATTGCTTCTAAATATAGGGCCATTTGGCCCCGATTCCTGAGGATGCCAAAATGGTTGCAGGCTGGACAGTTCACACACACAGGACTATTCTCCAATAATAGGAACAGCTCAGAGGGCTTTCCCAGTGTCCCTTAGCTAGAAACCGTTAGATCCATATTCCACACTGACACTGCAGACCAGATGGGAATAGGAGAAAAATACAGTAATTTTGCAGAAACACACTGGAATATTGTGGAATGATGACACTGTTAATTACAATATTGACTGTAACTACAGCTGATAGTTGCCAAGAGCTTAGTCAGTGCCAGGTACTGATTACATGTACCAATTCAGATCATTCTTGTAGTTACCTATGATGAGGGGGCTATTTTTACCCCAAGCTGACTAGTCAGTTCCAGGACCGAATCCAAGGCCAAATTTCCAAACGTGTTCCTGCCATGTTCAAGGAGTCAGCTTTGATCAAATGATAGTAAATGGCATGTTTCCTTACAGACAACTTGAGCATAGGCCACTGATCTTGGTGCTCATTCTAAAAAGGAAGCAGATCTCAGTGTTTCTATTGCTGCAATGAAACACCATGGCTAAGTTCTACTTTGGGAGGGAAGGATTTATTTCAGTAACGGTTTCACATCGTAGTCTATCACTGAAGGATGTCAGGTGAGGAACTCAAACAGGGCCAGAACCTGGAATTAGGAACTGATTCAGAGGCTGTGGAGGAGTGCTGCTTATCTATTTAATCAATGATATACTCTGATGCCAAACTGTAAGCTGAAAATAAACTCTTGCCTACCCAAGTTAATTTTGGTCATGGTGCTTTATCACAGAAACTGTAACTGATGTAGAAATTGGTATCATGAGTGGGGTGTTGCTGTGTCAGTCTTGGCCCTATATGGAGATGGATTGTGGAAGGACTTTGGAATTTTGGGTTGGAAAAACTATTAAGTGTTCAGAGCTTAATGAGATATTGTAGGAAATAATAAGATAATGCTGAGGGCAGTACAGTCAATGGAGGCTTGGTTTGAGACATTTCAGAGGGAATTTTTTTCATTAGTTAATTAATTTATTTATTCAATCATGTTACATCCCAATATCGACCCTACCTCTCCTCTCAGTGTCCCACTCACATAGGTCCTTCCCCCATACCCCCTTGCCATTCTCCTATGACACCATGTCATCCCATCCTGGCATATCAAGTCACTGTGGGACATAGGTGCATTTCTTCTCACTGAGATCAGACAAGGTGACCCAGTTCAGGGAACGGGATCCATAGCAGGCAACAGGTTCAGGGACAGTCCCTGTTCCAGCTGTTGGGGGACCTGCATGTAGACCAAGCTGCACATCTGCTATATATGTGATGGGAGAGGAGGGGTAGGACCAGTCCATACTTAGTCTTTGGTTGGTGGTCAGTTTGGGAGCCCTGAGGATCCGTGATATTTGGCTGTGTTGGTCTTCCTGTGGTGTCCGGAGGAAGTTTGATAGTCCCTTAAATACTTTGTTGGGACTGTGTGAAATTTTGAATTAAGAACCACTAAAGTGAAACTTTTGCATTGTTAGGACAATTGATGCTGCTTAGCTGGAACCAAGAAATTAGCAGTGATTAAGAGACAAACATCATTGAGGCAAAATCTTGGAAATATTACCCCAGGCTCAGCACACAGAGGCTGTGATCCAGAAGGGTCCAAGGCAGTACCTGTGCTTGCACCTTACTTGGTATTGTGAAAGGCTTTTTCCGGTTTAGAAGGAATGGCAGTGTCATGGAGAACAACTGAGGTTTGGCACTGTGATAGACTGGGAGAGGCCCTTGGTGAAGTTATGCCCTCAGCTGCAGAAGAAACCCCAAGGTTGAAGGGGTCATGGAGATAGAGGATTTGCCTCATGTAACAGAGTCAGTGTCCCTGAAGGGAATCCAGGAGAGGTTGTCGGTGAAGGTGCAGCCCAACTGCAGTGGAGACTTGAATGTTTGGAGATGCCAGGCAGTTGAACTGGATCACGGGCAAGGACAACAGTAGCTGTGGATTCAAACCCACCTGATCTTAGACACAAGATGTGCATGTTGGAGAAATGAATTGCTTTACCCCTTACAGAATAATGAGCAAATTCCAGACACTGGATAACTGAGTTCTTTACACCGTTGGAGTTTTAGAGAGATTTTGGAGTTTCAGAGATACCTTGGAGTTTTAAAGAGGTGAACTATTTTAGAGAAAATTGGAACTTTGAAAACAACTTCAAATGTTTTAGAGAAAAAAAAAACAAAAACAAAAGGAAAGTGAATTGTGTACATCAGAAGAAGGATTAAGCCATGATGTGACTTTCAAACAGAAGTGAATGGAACTAGTTAAGTATTTCCTAAAGTATTTCTGTGTTTTTTCTTTTTAAGCCACACAGAGAAGACTTGATTCTGTGAATTGGGGGGTGAATACCAGGTCCTCATGTCTTAGGACAATTGTGAAAGTGTTGTTGGGTATCATAAATAAGGACACTGGCCTATGGGTGGGTGGTTTGTGGAGGACAGCAGTGAAGCTCAGTTGGTAGACTGCTTGCATGGCATGTGTAAAACCCTGGGTTTGATCCACAGTATCATATAAAACTGAATATGATGGTGCATACCTATAATCCTGAGATCCAGGCAAGAGAATCAGAAGTTCAAGGTCGTCCTTGACTACAGTGGCTGGGCTGCATGAGACCCTGTCTCAATTAAAGAAAAAAAAGAATCCGGTTATAGACCTTGTGGTTGAAATTGTACCAACTACACAGTAGGCTTCTCTCTAGTATTTGCTGAGTAGGTGAGCAGATCCACCTAGATTCTGGGAAAGTCAAATCAGCATTAAATTTCACAGCATGGATGCTGGCAGATGACACTGAAACTGTCACGAAGTCTTCAGGGGAAATAAGGGTGCTCTGGAATTCTCATACTCTGTTGAATATTGTTCGGCTATGGAGAAAATAGATTATTTTTTGGTATACAAAATAAATCAGAAATGTGGTGCACATTAGCTTTTTGGGAAAAAATATCTCTTTGATTATAAAATCTAGCTAAGTAAGCAGTGGGGGCTAAATGAAAACAAAGACGTGAGCTCTGCAATGATTTAGATGCAGCTCTGTGGCTGAGCAACAGGAAGTTGGGAGTTCATGAATTGCAACAGCATAGAAATAACGACCTCAGCACAGCAGTTGTAAGGTCGGAAGGACGCGGGGATGGGGGCAAGCCTACAAGTCCATGTTTCTCTGCCTTCGTTCTGGTGTCTGAGAGACCACGGTGTGATACCTCAACCGATGACTGTTTAAGCACATTATTTTAGCATGTAAAGATAATACTGGGATAATTTAACATAGCTATATAACAAACCACAGCAGTATATATGGGGGGAATGTGTAAATTTTGAGAGAATGGGTGTATAAGATAATTTCTTCGTCTTCCTTAAGAAAGTTTATAGACACTGTTTAAAGTTGATCAGTAAATTTAAAAAGTAGATTAAATGTATTATTCAAAAGCATAAAATTTAAAACTAGAAATTTATTGCAGACATACAGCCACACACAAAACCAGAGGAACCCAAATCACACACAAAAATATTTAAAAAAGTATTAAAAGCATAAAGTATAAAGTAAAAGATAGAGCTAAGACCAAAGGTATTATCAGTCCATTAAGTGTAAATGGACTAAGCAACCTTTTGAATGTAGGGAAAAAAGTCTGCCTCTCACTTCATCTTGTTTAAAACAACTCCCTAATAAATACTAAAGGGATGCATCTCAGACTAACTCAGTAAGGTTGAAAAGTCAAAGTCAAACCTAGGGAAGGACTGCCGGCCCTGAGGGGATAGGAACTCCACAGGAAGACCAACAGAGTCAACTAACCTGGTCCCTTGGGGCTCTCAGAGACTGAACCACCAACCAAAGAACATGCATGGGCTGGACCCAGGCCTCCCTGCACATATGTAGCAGATGTGTAGCTTGGTCTTTATGTGGGTCCTGAACAACTGGAGCAGGGACTATCCTAAAAGCTGTTGCCTATAAGTGGGATATGTTCTTCTGACTGGGCTGCCTTGTCTGGCCTTAGTGGGAGAGGATGAGTCTAGCTTCACAGAGACTTGAAGTGCCAGGGTGGGAGATGTCCCAGAGTGTCCCCACCTGCTCAGAGGAGAAGGGGAGTGGGGATGGGTGAAGGATTGTGTGTAGTGGGGGGGATCAGGAGGAGGGAAGTGGTGGGATGTAAAGTGAATAAGTAAAAGTAAAATAAAATTAATAAAAGTGGGGACCTCAGGAGAAGGTTTGGTTAGTAAGGCATCCGTGCATAAGCACGGAAACCCCAGCTGGCATCTTCAGCACATGTGTGAAAGCTGAGTGTGCCAGCGCACATGCAGTAGTAGCTCCAGTGTGCTGGGAGAGTAGGGGTGGGGTGGAGTGTCTAGGGGCTGCAGGGGAGAGGTGGTGCTGGTGAACCTTGGAGCTCATTGGTAGACAGCCTAACTAATAGGTAAGCTCCATGTTCAGGGAATAACCCTGTCTCAAAAATAAGGTGAATAATAGCTAATATCTTAGCTAGGGTTTTACTGCTGTGAGCAGACACCATGACCAAGCAACTCTTCTAAGGACAACATTTAATTGAGGCGGGCTTACAGGTTCAGAGGTTCAGTCCATCATCATCAAGGTAGGAACTTGGTAGCATCCAGGCAGGCATGGTGCAGGAGGAGCTGAGAGTTTCTATAACCAGGAAAGACATCCAATGGAGGGATGGGGACAACAGCCCAGCCAGAAAACATTTGACCCATAGTGTGTCCTTCATACAAGATGTTTAGGGGTAAAGATAGAACAGAAATTGAGGGAATGGCCAATCAATGATTTATCCAGCTTGAGACCCATGCCAAGAGGGGGAGCCTACCCCTGACACTGCTAATGATATTCTGCTATACTTGCAGACAGGAGCTTAGCAAAACTGTCATCTGAGAGACTTCACCTAGCAACTGATGGAAACAGATGCAGAGACCCATGGCCAAAATTTAGGCAGAGCTCAGGAAATCCTGTGGGAGAGGGGGAGGAAGGATTACGAGCCAGAAGTGTCAAGGACACCACCAATAAACCCCACAGAATCCACTACAGAGGTTGATAAGGACTCACAGAAACTGAACTGCCAACCGGAGAGCATGGAAATGACTGACTTAGGCCCTTTGCACTTATGTAACATCTGTGCAGCTGGGTCTTCATGTGGGACTCCTAATAGGGGAGCAAGGTCTGTCTCTGATTCTATTTTCTGCCTTTGGAACCCATCCCCTTAACTGGGCTGCCTTGTCTAGCCTCAAAAGGAGAAGGTGAATCTAGTCTTACTGCAGCTTGATATCCAAGACTGGTTGATATCCATGGGAGGCCTCCCTTTTCTGAGGAGAAAGGGAGGAGGGGAGGATGAGGTGGGTGAAAGGGAGGGGCAGGGAAAAGAGGAGGAATTTGGACTGGGAAATAAATAAATAACTTAATATAAATAAATAAATATAATACAGAAAAATATTTTTATGTTTAGTACATTCATGTTCAGAATAATACCCTCTTCATGGACTACTTACTTAATCAATATGAAGTAACCTTATTTTTTTTCTTCTGTTGACTAAATTTGGTTTGAAGTCTATTTTGTCTGACATATAACATGGCTACACCTGCTTGCTTTCAAGTTTCATTTACTTGAAATGTCTTTTTGCATCTTTTACCCTAAGGTTCTGTTTGTCTTTGCCACTGAGGAGGATTCTTTGTAGGGAACAAATAGGTGGATTCTGTTTTGAATGTGCTAGCCTCTGTCTTTTGATTGAAGAATTGAGAGCACTAACTAAAATTTAGAGTCCTTATTGAAAGGTGTATTAATTCCTGTCATTTTTTTGTTTTCATAATGTTTGAAACTTTCCTATTTCTTGTTTGATTATTGGATATTCTATCCAGTGTTTCTGCTTCACAGGTGCACTTATATTTTCTCTTCTGGGTGTGGATTCCTTCGCTTCCTCTCTGTAAAGGAACAATGACAGTATAGTATATACTAAAGTATATATATAGTATATACTAAGGGCTGGAACAGAAAGCAAGCAAGCTGAGTAACACTAGTAATGAATATTAAAGCAACAGAGAAAACGACAGGAGGGGACATAAATACAGGAATTAAAAGAGAAGGGTTAAAAATACAGTAATAGAGCACTAACATTCAGATGACTGATACAAGGAAATTCTCTGTGCCAACTTGTGTTTTTCTATTTTTTTGAAGGACCAGAGAGAGAGAGAGAGAGAGAGAGAGAGAGAGAGAGAGAGAGAGAGAGAGCTAGGAAGATAGCTTAGTAGGTAAACAATCTTGCCACACAGGTATGAGGACTCAAGTTCAAATCTCCTGCAAAGCCAGGCTTTGTAATGTATTTGTAGTCTCAGTCCTCTCATGATGGGAGAAGAGGTGGGTACAGGAAGCTTGCGTGTCAGGCAGCCCAGTGAATGCAGCAGTGAACAGACACTGTTCCAAACAAGGTAGAAGGCGAGGACTGACAACCACAGCTGTTCTCTGACTTCCACAGATGCACCATTTCACATGTCCTCACGTTAACATACATAGACACATACATATACACATACATCATACAAATACACACAGAGATATTAAGAAATGGAAAACAGTGAAGTACTATTCCAAGTGCAAAATTAAAATTAGATATTAGGTAGTGTGGTGGTTTTAATATGCTTGGCCCATGGGAAGTGGCACTACTAGGAGGTGCGGCCGTGTTGGAGGAAGTGTGTCACAATGTAGGCAGGGGGGCTTTGAAGGCTCTTAGTGTTCAAGCTCCACCCAGTGCAGAAGAGAGAGGCTCCTCTTAGCAGCCTGAAGAAGATAGTCCTCTCCTGACTGCCTGTGGATCAAGATGCAGAACTCTCAGCTCCAGCACCATGTCTGCCTCCCACCATGACTCCCACCACGATGATTAATGGACTCAACCTCTGAAACGTTAAGCCAGCCCCAATTAAATGTTTACTTTTATAGGAGTTGCCTTGATCATATTGTCTCTCACAGCAATGAAATCCTAACTAAGACAAGTAGAATCTATTTTTATGCAGTTATTCTCCAGAGAACATGTGCAGAATGTCAGAAGGACATCACTTGCCTCGGGCTGGTGAAGATCCTGTCTCTTTGCCCTCTTGCCTTTCCTTCTTTGATAATTTTGGGGGAATCTTCCGGTGTGCGTCTGATGGGAGCAGAAAATCTGTGATTGTGATGGTTAGTTTTGTCAACTTGAACTTGACACAGTCTAGAATCACCTGGAATGGTAAAGTCCATGAGAAATTATCCGGAACAGCTTGACCTGTGGGGGGATTGTTTCATTATGATAATTGATGTGGGAAGGCTGATCACACTTTCCCTAGGTTTGGGTCACGGAGTGGCTAAGAGCTGAGAAGTAGGCATGCACCTATTTATTTTCTCTCTGTTTTTGACTGTGTGTGATTGGGTGACTCAAGTTCCTGCCTTGGCTTCCTTCCACTTACGGTCTGGAACTGAAAACTGAGCAAACCATTTCCCCCTTAAGAGAGGAGAAATACCTTGCTTTGGGTAGGATATTTTATAGCAATAGAACCGAAACTAAAACAGTGTTATTATACACACTTCTAGTGTGGATCTTTATGATGTGTGCTTCGGAATCAGAGGGTGCGGTTTGTGAGGTGGGCATTGCACATCTTAATTACAGTCTCTGGATACTGGGAAGGGCTTCTGGAAACCATTCCCCTGGTGTGCTTCTTTGAGACTGTCCAGTGCTTGCTATTACTTGTCCTTTCTCCATTCTAGTCTATGGCTTAGAGCAAATTCTCACCGCATGGAACACTTCGTGGCACCTCCTTGGAGCTTGTCCCTCAAGACATAAATATTCTGGTCCTTGTTATGGGTTCTCAGGGTAGACCCTGCAAATAAGGAGCTTCACTCTCAGAACCCGGAGCTGCCAACAGTTGGTTCAGCATGGATCTTTTAAAACTGGCTCTGGTCCCACCTTTGTGGTGGTTTGAATGAGAATGGTCCCAATAGGATCAATACATTGAATGGCTAGACTTGGTGGAACTGTTGGGGAAGGATTTGGAGGCGTGGTCTTTTTGGATGAGGTGCTCTACCGCGGACATGCTTTGAGGTTCCAAAGGTCCTGGGCATTCCAAGTTAGCCCTTTCTCTGCCTTCTGCCTGTGGATCAGATGTAAGTTCTTAGCTATTGCTCCAATGCTGTGCCTGGCTGGCTGCCTGCCTGCCGGCCACCATGCCTCTGCTCTGTTAGTCTTGGACTCACCCTCTGGTCTGTAATACTTCCCTGTTTTCTTCATCATGGTGTTCCTTTATAGCTAAAGAAAATTAGCTAAGACACACTCCCCAATCTGTGTGATACCCACAGTATGCCCTGGACGCTCTATTCTATTTTGAAAGTTTCACTTCTCTGTTCGACATCCTTAGCAATCAGGGAAATGCTAATCATAACCACTTTGAGATTTCATCTTATACTAATCAGAATGGCCAAATGACAGCTCATGCTGGTGAAGATGTGGAGTAAAGGGAACACTCATCTATTGCTGGTGGGAGTACAAACTTGTACAGTCACTATGGAAATCAGTGTGTTGGTTCCTCAGAAAAATGGCAATCAATCAACCCCGTGATCCAGATGTACCACTTTTGGGCATATACCCAAAGGATGCTTCATCCTACTAGAGAGATACTTGCTTAATCATGTTTATTCATAATAGCCAGAAATTGGAAACAACTTAGATGTTCGTCAACGTATGAATAAAGAAGATGTGGTACATTTACACAATTGGGTATTACTCAGTCATTTAAAAAATAAAATCATGAAATTTATATGTAAATGGATGAACTAGAAAAAAAGTCCCGAGTGAGGTAACTCAGACCCAGGAAGACAAATGTGGTATGTATTTACTTTTACATGAATGTTAACTATTAAGTCGTCAGTAAGTAAGCTACAGTCTGTAAAACCACAGAAGTTAGGTAGAAAGCAAAGAGACTATGAAGGATGCATCTTCCTAGGTAGGGGGAAATAGAATAGATAGTTATGGATGGACAGAGGGGCTCATGGGAACTGAAATGGAAGGATCAAACAGGGATGGGGAGGGAAGAATGGAGTGAAGGAGGATAAATATGGAGGAGAGTCTAAAACTAAGGGTCATTTGAGGGCCACATGGAAACCTAATATAGAAGCTTCCTAAAATTTATACATATATGAAGGTGATCTAAATGAAATTTCCAAATAATAGGGGTGACAGAGCCCCAGCTGGACATCTCTTGTCACCAAATGAAGTTCTCAGGACAGAAATGGTGTATATCTAATTGAGCTGTTGGCTGAAGGGGTTTCATGGGAACCCCCAAACAGCCTAGAAAATTGTAAAGGCTACTGATGGATCTTCACAACCTGATGGTAAGGCCCCATCACTAAAACCAACACCTACATGACTCATTGAACATGGAGAGGTTGAGATGATATCTATCTACTCAAAGCCTTCACCTCTATAGGTAGTATTCATGGCACTGGGCGGTACTCTGCATACTACCAAAGGAGAAAGATAAACAATAATTCAGGTACAAACCCTTCTTTAATCTACCAGAGTAGACTGGCACAGGCACAGAGATGGCCTGCAAGGTACCCTGGTCCAACAGTGGTACACAGCTCGAGGGAGTAACCAACTAATATCTGACCTGAGTTAAGGGCCACTTCACAAGATGGAGTCCAATGCTGATTGGGTGGCTAAGAAGCTGAGACTGCGTAGTGCAGGGAGCTAGGTGAAAAGTAAGCAGTACTGTTGTGCTAAAGCAGTGGCCTTCAACCTGTGGGTCACAAGCCCTTTGCGGTGTCACATGTCAGATACCCTGCATATTAAATATTTATAACACAACTCATAACGGTAGTAAAATTACAATTATAAAGTAGCTATAAAATAATATTATCATGTGGGAGTCACCACAACATAAGGAATGGTATTAAAGGGCTGGAGCACTAGGAAGGCTGAGAACAACTGTGTTAAAGGGATGTAGCAATAGAATGACTCCTAATGACATTCTTCTCTACTCACAGATGAGTGCCTTGCTTAGCCATCATCGGAGAAGCTTTCTCCTACAGCATATGGGAACAAAGACCGAGACCCACAGCCAGACGTTATGCAGAGTCTGAGAGATTTTGGAACACTTAGTCCTAAAAGGGATGCAGCTTAATAAAGTTCAGAGAAAAGTTTGATGATAAATTTTGGATAGAAAAGAATCATAGAACATTAGAAATGTTTTAAAAACCATTGGCCAGCCTATAATAAAAGAATTCTTATTTTTAGATTTATGTATATGTGGTGTGTGCATATATGTATATATTCCCAAATGTGTTGACGTGTGTGTGTGTGTGTGTGTGTGTGTTTTTCCAAAATTGATCTGAGCTGCCTTCCATAATTGATGTTCACTCTATTTTTTGAGGCAGGTTTTTTTTTTTTATGAACCCAGAGAACATCAATCTTTCCAGTATGCTGTCCAGACTTTCCTGGTGATACCCTGTCTCTATCATGAGTGCAAGGCATAGGATGATAGACAGGCCAGCACTCTGTGAGTTCTAGGGATCTGAGTTCTGGTCCTCACACTTGAAGAGCAAATGCGTTATTCACTGAGACATGGCCCTAGCCGTAAGACAACTCTTTTCCTCCAAGCACGTACACCGTCCTAACAGTCACTAACCAGATAGAGTTGGTGTTCACTCCATCAACCAACAAATTCTAACACACACACACACACACACACACACACACACACACACACACCCTTTCTTTTGTGTTTTCATCAAGTGGTCTTGTTTAGAAATCCACACTGCCTCTTGATTAAAACTCTAGAATGACAAATCATCCACGGAACCCACTCCAGACTTAATTCTTTACACTGCTCTTGCTTTGAACTTTCTGGATCCTTATTCTGATTATGTCACTTGTCTGCTTTGATCCCTTTCAAGGACATATTATAAGTTTTTAGAAGGAGAGTCAAACACCTTGTCATGTTATTTTTGGCTCAAAGTCCTCCCACGCTTCCTGCTGGCTTTTGTCATCCTGACTCATTTGCCTTCACTATAGTGAGGTCCCTGTTGTCATCTCTCCCCTCAGAACACGACTCTGATGTCTGTGTCTGCAAAATTGCCATTCATCCTTAAAAGTCAACTCAATCATGATTTCTCCCAAGAAATATTTAAGTATTTAGACAACAACATTTCACTCCCAGAATCCTTTTGACTCTTAGAGCACTGGGTGATGTAGGGACTTTTTTCTCCACTGAAAGACCCTGACAACTATTTTCCAAGAGTCAACCACTCTAGGTTTAGAACTGTTTATGTAGCTGTGTGTCAGAAAAGGTTCAGTCTAGGGTTCAAAATATAAGGTGACATTAATCTTTGCCTTAGTACATAGCTAGCTTTGGAGAAGAGATGAGATAATTTGCGTGGGAAATTCAGATCTTTCTGGTTGAGATCTCACTGACATGTGAATTGGTATGGATATGTCGGGTAGAGTCCTGACATGACGGATGTAAATGACAGAGAGGGATGACAACACATTCCACACAGTGGAGTCCAGGGTGAGGTACAGAAGGCTAAAGCAAAGGGTGGTGGTTCTAGTCTATTGCTGGCACATAAATGACCTGAACCTGCTTCATTTGGAGCCTGTGATGTGTCTACGTGAGACAGAAGAGGCTGTTAACTCCACTGTAGCTAGCTTTCTAGGATCCTTCTGATCAAAGTATGGGTGGTCTAGGGTAGGGCAACTCTCAGACCTATCAGACAATCTCCTTGTAGAGCAGACAAGGGTTAAGGTAGAAACTCACAACTGGTCAGTGTGCAGAGAATACGTGACTGTAAAGTGGACATGGATATTACCACCCTAATCAAGGCCCATTGAGCATCACTATAGAGGGATGCAGAAACACAGTAAGGGCCAGAAGCTGGGGGAAGAACAGAGCAAAGCAGTCTTCTGACCATCCCAGGTCTGCTTTGAGGCTGTGCTCACTGCAGCTCTGGTTGCCTGCACAAGACTGGCCAGTCCAGTTAACATTCTAGAACCAAATGGAAGGAAGGTCATGCTCCTCCCCCAGCTGAGGAGCTATTGAAGATCGATGGCTTCTAGAGGAGGGAGTCCATTTCCTTTAAGGGTTTGGGCCCTGGTGTCAGTGTCAGTGGATAGTCCCACACCTATAGGTATACCGGTGCACAAAGTGTACTTAGTGAGTTATTTAAAAAAAAAGACATGAAGTGGGGAGGAGGAGGGGGAGAGGGAGAGGGAGGGAGTGGGAGAGGATGTGGGAGGAATGGGAGATGACTGTGATCAAAATACTTTCCATGCATGTTTGAAAATCTCGGAGGGTTAATAAAACATATTAAGAAATTGTGAGCAAACAAAGAGAAGCTATCAAGTGCTGGTCTCGGGCAGCGTTGTACCCTCAGCATCTGACAGAAGCGAGCAGTGGCGGTAAGTGGACAGGAGCCGCAGCAGGTAGTGCCCTCTAGTGTTAGCAGTCTTCGGGTATCTGGGCTTTCACTGTCCCATGTCAACGGTTCTCAAACAGGTGTCTGAGAGCCTCGGCCCTCCAGCAGTGGCTCTCAGCCTTCCTAATGCTGCGACCCTTGAATTAAGTTCCTTATGTTGAGGTGGTTCCCAAACATAAAACTGTTTTCGTTGGTACTTCATAACTGTAATTTTGCTATGCGTTGTAATGTAAGTGTCTGTGTTTTCTGATGGTCGTAGGCGACCCCTGTGAAAGGGTCATTCGACCCTAGGGGTCTCGATCCACGAGAAGTTGAGAAGCACTGTCTCTGAAACCAGTGCCTGTAGTTTTTCTCCTCCGGCCCTTGAGAATCCTCTGCCTTCAGCTTCAGTCCTTCGCTTCCCCGTGCTTTCTTCTCCTCCTCTTATCCTTTCCTAACTTCTCTCCTGAACTGTTCAGCTGTATCTCGATGTTAGGGCTGCTGTCACTGTCACCAGCATTCAGGAAGCAGCTACTGCTGCTCTTGCTTCTGCTGCAGTTGTTGGCGGCTGACCTGGCGGGTTCTGCCTGTTCTTCAGATGTCCCATAGCTTGTCACCATGCTGAACGGCAGCTCAGCCCCCTCGCTACTCAGCTCTGCCTCTTCCGCCCAACCCCCTCTGGCCTTACAAGGTGCCAGAGGGTGTTTAACTCATTTGTTAGACTGGACGGAAACTATCCTTCTGTCCTCTCCTTGGTGTTGGACTCTTAGCCCAGTGAAAGCTTGCTGTTAGGTGGTAGATTTTTTTGTTTGTTTGTTTGTTTGGTTCTGGTTCTGGTTCAGGTTTTTGTTTGTTTGTTTGTTTGTTTGTTTGTTTTGCATTCCTCTGGTGGAGTGGGCTGAGCTGGTAACATGAAAGCAGCAGAGAAGGCAAGCAGTGACAGAGGAGCAATTGGTACCCAAAGTGACAGAAGCCGTGATGGAGCTGCACCTAAAGGAGGAGCGGCTGAAGTGGCTAGACAATTTCCTTATGGCACGTGCGGGTGTGTGTGTGTGTGTGTGTGTGTGTGTGTGTGTGTCTCAAGTGACTGAAGCTGCAGTCAGGATAGTCTATCTGCTTGTTTGACTGACAATTCTTTTCTTTTCTTTTTTTTTTTATTAACTTGAGTATTTCTTATATACATTTCGAGTGTTATTCCCTTTCCCGGTTTCCGGGCAAACATCCCCCTCCCCCCTCCCCTTCCTTATGGGTGTTCCCCTCCCAACCCTCCCCCCATTGCCGCCCTCCCCCCATAGACTAGTTCACTGGGGGTTCAGTCTTAGCAGGACCCAGGGCTGACAATTCTTTAGCTTAAGCATCCCAGGCGGGTGGAAATGTCCAAAAGTTGGGAGGGGAGGAATCAAACTGCCCCACCTCCGACGCCTTTTCTTATTTACAGGAAAACAAACCTTGGAAGGGGTGTTCATCAAAAAAACTTGCCATCAGTTCTTCTAACTAGTTCTTCTGGTTCTTCTAACTAGTGTTTTCCTATTGCATAACATCTGCCATGGTGCTTTGGGAGAAGGCCTCACCTGTCTCCCATCTGTTTGGCTAAGGCATGACCCTTCGCACAGGGCAGCTTTTCTCTTAGGAGGATATCTTCCCAAACATCCACGTCTTAAGAGATGGAAGTGTGGATGAGCTTAGCGGCTCTTGCCCTTGCCCTTGCCCTGGGTGTTTTATTTCAGGTGATGGTTCTTCGTTCTGAAGCACTTATTTTTTTTCTCAGCCCAAACGTTAGGCTCCAGAACTATCTTAGCTTGGATTACTGTTGCTGAGATGAAGCACCAGGACCAAAAGCAACTTGAGGACATAAAAGGATTTATTTTGCTTTCAGTTCCCTGTGATAGGTCATCATCAAAAGCAGTGAGGGACTGAACTCAAGCAGGGCAGGAACCTGGAGGCAGGAGCTGACGCAGAGGCCATGGAAGGGTGCTGCTTACTGGCTTGCTCATAACAGTTTGCTCAGCCTGCTTCCTTATAGGACCCAGGACCACCAGCCCAGGGGTGGCACCACCCACAATGAGCTGGGCTCTCCCCCATCAATCAATCACTAATAAGGAAAATGTACAACAGCTGAATCTTATGGAGTGGGTTCTTTCCTCTTAGATGACTTTAGTTTGTGTCAAAGTTGATGTAAAACTAGCCAGCACAAGAATTTACTCCATCCACACTACAGCTGGTACTTTCACACTGTGCCAGTGACTGGGGGAGGCAGGGAAAGAGAGCCAATGTAAAGTCCTTTATCGGGTTGCTTCTTACTGAGATGACATTAGGGAGTGGACAGGGTCCCTCATGGAGCTATTACTGCTTTAGAATCTAGTAGTGTTTTCCATACCTGAGGTACCTTGGACCTGATTTTCCATGGCCCTTGGTCAAGCAGTTCCTCCATGTTTGAAATGTGAGGGTAGGATGGGCTTTCTCACCTATCATCATATTGATATTTAAGCTTGGTACTCTGTACTCTAAATACCACTCATTATTGTACTGTTATTGAATCTTTCTAGGGACATACTTAACAGGAAGAAGAACTCTGTGATCCATTTATGTCATTTGTCTAAGCAGTCATGGTTACAATACCTGGATCATGCTGGTGTGTGATGGAGCCAAGAGGGCTGGCAGATGACGCTACAAATGTCCACATGTCCACAATACACTGCACTGTAGCCATTGGTATCTGCTTGTGTAGCCAGCCAGTTAAGAACATTTTAAAGTCTTACTCTTTGCTTTTATTGAGACGGGCTCTTGGCAAAATAGCCAAGGATGACCTCCAACCCCTGATCTTCCTTAGTGCTGCGAGTTCTGGAGTATAGCCCCAGAAGTTTATGCACTGCTGGGAATCTAGCCCAGGGTCCTGTACTGGGTAGGCAATCATTCTGCCATTTACATAGATTTCCAGACTTTTTAAAGCAAAAATATAAGTACTCATCTTAGTCAGGGTTTCCTTTGCTGTGAAGACAACATGGCCAGGGCAGCTCTTCTAAATGTAACTGGGGCTGACTTTCACGTTTAGTTCATGATTGTCATGATGCCATGATGAAACATGGCAGAATGGAGGCAGGCATGGTGCTGAAGAAGGAGCTGAGAGTTCTACATCTTGACTCAAAGGCAGCAGAAGGAGACTGTGTGTCACACTGGATGTAGCTTGAGCATAGGAGACCTCAAAGCCTGCCCCCCTCCCACAGTGACACACTTCCTCCAACAAGGCCACACATTCTAATAGTGCCACTTCCTATGGGCCAAGCATTCAAACATGAGTGTATAGGGGACAAATGTATTCAAACCACCACAGGACTTCACTAACAAAACCAAATGTTAATTACATTTTTAAGTTCTGATCTTTATGTTCTGCATTATGATACTTGGTTTTATTATTTCAAAAGGATGATAAACTCTGGTCATCATACACAGTGCTTAATTATAATTTATTTTGATAGTTGAGAAAAAAGTAGTTATTGTACATTGGCTGCTAGCATAGTTTTGGCAAATTAAATATTATGAAAGACAATCAAACAATGCCATAGCAATATATTTAAGGAATATTATTCATCTCCAAACTAGAGAACTATCAAAAATAGAAAGATTTTTCTTCACAGAAAATAGACAAGAAGTTAATAATCAAGAGATCACATGTCAAAATATGATCATACACACATATCTATACCAAATACTATCTTTATGACAATGAAGAACTTAAATGTTTTGTTGTTCATTAATTTTCCTCTAATTAGTTGAGTTAGTAATGCTAGAGGAGGGACACTACCAATTTAGACAATTACTCTAAATTTAAAATTTCATCTCAAGTGGGAAAGAATAGCTTTTATGTAGCTTTCCCTCCCTCACTCCATGCAAAATTATGCAGAGTTAAAGACTTTGAAATACTTAGAATTGTGATTTAATGTATCAAATTCTGCAAAGTGGAAAGGTAGCCTATTAATTTCTCCTTAGGGGTTTATTAGCTTAAGCCACATAAGAGACGAGTTAGAAAGACTTCCATCTATTATCGGCAACATAGGTAAATCAAGTAATATTTTATTCTCACTGTTGAGAATATAAACAAGCATTTTTAATGAACAATGGTAAACCACTCTCAGCATGAAAATATTTAACAGCTCTTCTAGGACAAGCAAGAATCTAACTTTCTTTTTATCTCTGCAGAGCATTGCAGGGAGCAGTGTGTGGTGAAGGTAAATAGCAAGTGCTTTTAGAAACACCCCAATTAATGTGCCCAGAAACAAAAGAGTGAAGGCTGGAGTGAGCTGAAAGCAAAGCCCACATGAATGTCTGGGGTGTTTAGGAGGACAAGAGTAAATTTAAAACAAAATAGTTTGTACATGTAAAAAGTTATTTCTTTCATTAACCCTCATTTGAAAAGGATTCTTTTGCTCTAAATCAGTGATTTTCTTTTTCTTTCCCTGGATAGAATTTTCTGGTGCTGAATTTCAGCTTTCTTTTTATTATTCCCTCATCCTAACAAAAGACTATTTTACTTAAGTAGCCAAACTCAGAAAACAATGTTGCCTTTTGACAACCAACTAAAGGTTCGGAAGGCGTTTCAATTCTAAAACTTAAAAAAAAAATGCCTATGTTTCGAAAAACAATGTAGCTGTTTTTCAAAGCTTTGAGAGGTCACCCTCCTCCATGACACCCTCCCTCGCTCCCTCCCATCAGTTTTGATTGTGCAGCATCTTTTCATGGTCCACACTAATATCCTACACGTTCTGCTTGCTCAGCACCAGTGCCATTATTCTCCCCATTAGCATGTGCTCAGAAGAGATGAGCAGTGTCTTTCTCTGTGTGTATAATACTTGTCCCTCAGGTATTCAACCCTTTCCCTCTGACTAAGGAACCAAATACAGCAACACACACACACACACACACACACACACACACACACACACACACACACACCAGAGCTAATACCTTTTTTTCGTGTCGCCATTCAGTATTTCACCTAATTTCAAGGTCAATGTCTGTGGCAACACTGAGAGTCTGTAATATGGAGACTCATTACACACACAACAGAGATGTTTTATGCACTTGTTATCTGAAAGTAAATGCATGCTTATGTAAGACTTAAGGTGCCAAGGACAAGGACATGGTGACTATTGTCCCACCTGATTGCTTCAGGCACAGCTTGCCATCGCCATAAAACAGATACTGAAGAGTATTTTTCAAAGATTTACAAATTCACTTACCCCAGTATTCAGTAAATATTCATTGGGAGCCCACTGTGCATATGAATAGCAGGTATGTTGACGGGCCGTACAGGCTTATTGTATTTCCCACATGTTTGTTGTTTCCTAGAGGGCTTTACCAACAAAATCAGAAGAAAGAGGGCTTCTTCTGGTGAATGGTGATGAGAACTGTTCCTTATAGACATCGGGAAAGTGACCAGGCATCCCTCTAACAACTTGTGCCTAGCAGACATGTATTACCTATGGAGGAAAAGGGAGGGTTTGAAGAAAGTAGATCTAAAAGAGTCAGATTGGACTTGAGGGTAGACAGTGCAAACTTGAGTGCTTTCAAAGCTTCCCAAGTGCTATGACATCAGCCCACCTTGATTAGAGAGGTCACTTGTTTTCTGAGACAACTGCAGAGCTTTACACCTAAGAGGGGTCCATGCAATGCAACAGTAGGGCCCCACAATTAGACTGCCGTGAGTGTGTGTGTGTGTGTGTGTGTGTGTGTGTGTGTGTGTGCGCGTGCCTGCATGCTCACGCGCATGAGGTTGCAGGTATCAGAACCAGCTCATGCTTTAAGAATGTCATTAATTGCCTTTAATACAACGGTGTAAGTATAATCAAATCACTGCTTAGGAGAGATATCTGGGAAGAAACTTAATCTTCTGAACCGGAAGCTAGATTCTTAAGAGGGCGAATTTTTTTAGCGCCGTTAAAACCATCATAAAGTTATCCGATAAAAACACACAGTCTTACCATTTCCTTACATATTTGTGTATTTTTCCAGTTTGGTGGAAAGGTGAGTGGCTTTATATCCTTTAGGTTTTGGGGTGGTGGTGGAAGGAGGTGACCAAACGTTACTGGTAGTAGCATCAGGACTGAGGCTACTGCGAATTCACAAACTCGAACACCAAGCTGGTTCCTTGGAGAGAACATTTGACAAATCTAATGCTCAAACACCACAGCTTAGCAGCTCAGCACACTGTGTGTACGAGTGTCTCTCCTGTCTGTCTGGTCGCTGTCTGGGACCCACAGCTTGAGGTTCCTGCTCAGCTTCTTAGGAGAATGCATCATAGATCACTGGCCAAGAAGAAGTCTCAATGCAAAACTCTGCTTTCTGCTGACTGAAGATGATGCCATTATAAAATGGAAAAGTCCTGATGACTCATCCGCAGTAGGCAGGCTCATCTGTAGTGCCTGTTTTTTCTCAGCCATCTTTCTCCTCCTGTTCTCCACAGTAGAACCTAATACAATCATCTTTCTACAGGCACCCCGGCACTTGCTGACTCCAAATCAGTCTTCTTTGAGGATGTGTACCTCTCATCCTCATCTGCCTTCTTGCTACTGCTTCTTATTTTCCTGTTATGACTGGTTAACCTCAACTATCTTGTGTCTTTAACCGCAGGAGCCTGGCTATCCTGACATTATATAGCTAGGGTCTTCAATGACCTCCATTTCTCTGTGTCCATTGAAAACTCGATCACCCCCACTCCAACCCAGTCCTGCTTTACCAACTTTCCATTCTTCCGGTGAGTCTTCTCCATGTTGGACATGTCAACTTTTCCTGTTTTCCTCCTAGTTTTTGAGAAAGTCTTTCTCAGTCATAGTTCAATTCTTCGCTTGTGCTTGTTTTGTGAATATGGTCTCTCTGATGCAGAGTCTTCTTCTTCTTCCTAACAGGCTCTCGGAATTTCTCTGACCTCATTTGTCACCCCAACTAGCCATCCGTGGACTGCTGTTTGTGGTGGTTTGAATGATAACGTCCCCCGCCCCCACACACTTATAGATTTCAATACTTGACTCCACTAGGGAGTGGCATTATCTGAAAGGTGTGACCTTATTAGGAGGTGTGGCCTTGGTTGGAGGAAGTGTGTGAAGGGGATGGGCTTTAAAGTTTCAAAAAGCTTCATCCAAGTCCACCATCTCTCTTCCTGCTGCCTGCGGATCAAGATATAGAACCCTCAGCTACTTCCCCAGCACCTTGTCTGCCTGCATGCTGCCATGCTTTGAGCCAGGATGATAATAGACGAAATCTCTGACACTATTAGCCTGACCCAGTTAAATGCTTCTTTTATAAGAGTTGCCATGGTCATGTTTTCTCTTCACAGCCACAGAATACTAAGACCCTCTCCATCAAACCCACATCCGTAGCTTAAATTGCTTATATGAGACTTTGGCTTGATGGATTTAACTACTGCCTGACTTTTCTTTTTAAATGTTATATGGTGTCTGAAAATGAGCATGTTTGAGTAAAACACTGTCCTTCAAACCTTTTCTTTTCTTTGGTATCTGGATGGCACTTCAAGCCTCATATATGCTCAGAGTAGAAAGGTAGGGATTGTCCTCAACTCATCAGCAACATGGTTCAAAATCTCTTCCCATCCATGGACATAAAGACCAGATCAATGCTAGCACTGCCGATGACCCCCACACTGTCTCATGATCCGTTAGAAAGACTGCACCATGCATGCTCTCTCTCTGTTCCTTATTCCTTCTGTCTTCTCAGCCCTTCTTCATTCTGGAACCAGAGCTGTCTCCCAGCAGTATCTCACTGTAGCCTCGGTTCCTACAATTACACCCCACAATGGCTTCCATTCTAAAATCCAAACCTCACCATGTACCTCACACTGCCCTTCAGGAGCATGCCCTTCAGCCCCTTCCTCATGCCAGCATCCTTCCTCAACACACTGCTCTCCACTCACAGCAGACAGTTTAAATTCTCTGCCTTATCACAGGCTCTTCCTGTTTTGGGCCGTCTGATAGGCTGCTTAGATGTCCCTTCTTCCTCTCCTGCAGTTCGTTGTTTCTGTCTAGCAAGATCATTTATTTTATGCAGAAGCATTGATGTGTGTCCACATATTGGCATACTTCTATCACAACATTTTTGTTTTTACAACTGCACGTTTAAGTATCTTCTTTTCAGCTAGACAATAATGCAAGACACGGCCCACCAACTGAAGTGCTAGGTACTCATTATAATTAATGTTTATTTATGCCACCAAATTGAATGATATGAAAAATGCATAATCTTGCATGACCTATCAGATGGGATTCATGAATTTGCTTAACCTCTTCAGAGACTGCATTAAAATCCTCTAAAATAAGGAGAATGTCCAAGGAAATGAATGTATTTTATGTATGAACCAGAATTTCATCATCCATTCATCTATTGATGGGCAATTAGGTTGGTTGCATTTCCTTGCTATAGAGACTAAAGCAGCAATAACCTTGGAGGTACACATATCTATGTGATGGAGTGTGGGGTTCTCTGAGGATATGCCCAGGAGTGGAGCATCTGGCTCATATGGTAGCTCTATTTTTAACCTCACAAAGAACCCCCAAACTGATTTCCATAATGTCTGTATTCCCCCTGATAGCTCCAGCATTTGTAGTCAGATCTCCTAATGATGACCATTCTGATTTGGGTTAGGTGGTGTTCTAGAAAAGCTGAACTTTTAAAAATAGTTATTGGCCATTTATTGGATGAAAGATTTTTCCAGAAGAGATACAACACTCATATATCTACTCACCTCAGATAAAGAGCCCCTGATAGACAAAAGTATGGATACCACTAAAGTTCAACTTGGTGAGCCAATGAATTTTACCGAGGTTAGTTACAGAAATATGGTTGAGTGGTTACTTACAGGAGCAGAAACAACTCACAGACAGCTGTATCACCAAAGCTCACTCCAGCATGGGTGACAGTTCATAATGCTGGGAGACAGGACTACAGTGAACAGACTGAGGCAGTTCAGCAGGTTGGAGGATGTCTTTAAGCCTCTTCCAGGCAGCTCATCTCCTTTCTGCCTCTTCCAGGAAGTCACACTGGATCTGTTGTTCTGTAGCTTGCCTGGTCTCAGAGTAACTCTCAGCTATCTTTACTGTTTACTCTTGTGAAGAGAGGGACCTGATGACTGGTCAGCTTCAGGTACTTCCTGGAGTTATTTTGACTTGTTCATTATCTATCTTAAGGAGCTTTCCTGCAGGATGGAATCTTTTAATTCTAGAGTAAACTGCTATATAATAAATATCACTTGTTTCTGTTTTTTCTTATTAAAAAAATCTGCCTATTTAATTCATTAGCCCACTTGTTGAATGGAAGCTTTATTTCCTTGATATTTAGTTTCTGCTGAAGTCTAGCTTTAGGAATGTTATCTTCAAATTTAGCAGAGGGATGAGGGTGGGGGAGGAGATCAAAGGCTGCCAGCATCATGTTTGCCATGCTTAGGCCTACTAGAGCCCTTCGCTGTCTGTTTGACTATGGGTTTCAGTGTTGCATGTTCTAAATTAAGGTCCCTTTTGAGTTGAGTTTTTTTGTACAAGGTAAAATGATTTTTTATTTAGTCCTTCTGCACGTAGATAAGGGTCATTTGTTGGATAGAATATCTTTCTTTTTCCCCATTGTATGTTTTTGCCTCCTTTGTTATTACATTCAGTTGTACAACTACTAGTGACCTCACCAGGTCCCAAGAGATAGTTTTAAATCAGTGCTCATACAAATGGCCCTGGTTAAACTAAGGAGGTCACCAACTCAAATAAAAAGTCACTGATCTGGAAAGGGGACTGGTAAGGATGGGGGTTTGCTAGAGCTGGAAGGGAGACCAAAGAAGTGTAGAAGAAAGAGTAATCAGAATAATATGTGTGTCTATGAAATTGTCAGAGAACAAAATTAATTCCCAAGAAAAGAAAATGAAAAACAGACAACTCTATAAAGACAAAAAAGCGACTTGTGTCGTTACATTTTAATGGGTTGAATTTTTAACTGTAGGACACAAACATGGCGGCAGAAGAGAGTAAGCATGCATGAAGAAGGAATGGCGGGGAGGACCTTGTGAAGTACAGATGTGTGGGAGTGGGTTGACCCAAACAGAGGAGTACTGCCCACACCTAAGGTTATTTCTGTGCTTCAGAGTATCTTACTCATGGTCTACTTGACACTCATCCACACAGAGTACCATACTCATGGTCCACTAGTCATTCATCCACACACAGTGTAATATTCATCCATCCACCCACCACCATCCATCACCTTGTACCTTGTGTGGTCATTATCCTATGCTGTCCCCACTGTCATTGCTTCCTAGTGGATGATCTGTGAAGAGGCACTGTAGACAGTAACATGATGGCCAAACTTTCCTCATATAAATGCATTTAAATTAAAGATATGTATGATATATATGACATCATAGAGACGGACAATTTCTTACCTGATAATGTAATTCCCTCATACAATTGAGAGTTATGAGAGGTATGTTGAAGATTAAGACTTTTTTTTTTTTTAAAGAAGCGTATCGATTTCAGGAGAAAGTTGAGTAAGAAAGGGAGTGAATTTGTAGTACTGTATCAGTATATCTATACAGAGATAGTAACATACATTAAGTGGAACTGCCTAATGTTCTATGGCTATTATAATGAAAAGATGGAGGGAAAGAAGTGTGTGTGTGTGTTTGTGTGTGTGTGTGTGTGTGTGTGTGTGTGTGTGCGCGCGCATGCGCGTGCCTGTGTGTGCGTGTGCATATGTGTTTGTTTTGAGGGTTGTACTAAATCTAAATCATCACTTTTAATAATGGAAAGTCAACACATGGCATTTAAAACTATACCCCCAAGAAATAGTGTTAGAGTGACTTCTCTGAGGTTGTTGATGTTAACAATTTTATAAATTACAAAATGGTAACATTATGATTAATGGTAGTCTCAAAGAGTTGATGGAGATTATTTCTGTGTAAGGGAGTAGGAGCAAAATGCAAAATTTATATATTGCGAATTTTTTTCGCACACATGCATGCATGACATAATGTACATAAGGAGATAAGAGGACAACTTTGTGAAGATGGTTCCCTCCTTGTAGAGGAATTTTAATCCAGCAACATGGTTTCTCTGGAAAGCGATCATATCCAAAGACTTTCTAGGTCTGTGTGATCTGACTAGAAACACCTTTAATCCCAGGAGACAGAGGCAAGCAGGTCTCTGTGTTCTAGTCAGTTAAGTTCAGTTCAGTCAGTCAGAGCAGGAGGCAGTGCAGTGGTGTTTGAGTTCAGTTCTGTTCAGTTCATACAGCAGAGGCAGTTGAAGCCAGAGAATAAGAAGGTGTCAGAAGATTAGAACAGATTGTCAGAGTTAGTTCCAGGTTAAGCAGAGCAATCCAGTGAGAAGCTGAGAGAAGCCAGATTGAATCAATAAGCTTGGAGAGGAGTTTGAGTCAGAACAGCGGAGTTGAACCAGACAGAGTTCAGAAAGAACCAGAAATGGTGAACTTATTCAGTTTCTGAGATGACATTACATCAGGCAAATAAAAGTTACTACTACATCTCCTTTCACCTTTTTGTATGATCCAGGGATTGAACTCATATCATGATCAATGGTTTTGTAGCAAGTGTTTTTACCTGATGAGCCGTCCTGTAGACCCCTTTACCAGACTTTGAAGATCCATTTGGCATTTGAAACAATGTTCATAAGCTCTAGAAAAATTAAAATTATTTAAAGAAGTGAATAAATGGCTTACTTCCAAATCACCTCAGTGGAGTGACCCTGGCTAGTGGTGAGGTGTGGCTGATGGCTATAATTGATCTGATGATGCTTACCTTCTCTCCTGTAAGGACCCTTACCTTTAAAATTATGACCATTAAGAGAGCTTACGTGGAAAAGACAAAAATAGACGATTCTAATGGCTCCTTTAGAACTTTAATCAGAGATTTAGTAGTGTCTTCTTCCAATTAAGCTAATTGAAGTGAAACTCTGATTGGGTCCTGGGAGAGGGGGAGTTCCCTTTCTGGGGCTTAGAAAATAAGGAAAGTAGAAGCAGATGCTTAGCAGAGCTGGCACATCAACTCTAGAGGGCTTTCAATTATTTACTTGTTGACTGACACATGCAGGGAAAGTAGCCAGAAAAGTTCTGGGGGAAAAAGAGAGTAGGTATTGGGAGCCCTCACTTGAGACTTTAAATAAACGCGTATGTGTGATTCCCGATATTTTAATTGGAAGTTTGCAACCTCTTTAGGAGAGGTTCAGGTATGGAAAAGTTGGAGGGTGTATGTGAAAATATGAGACCTTACCGATCTCATCACTTCTGGAAACTTCTTTTTCTTTTGGCGGGGGGAGAGACTCTCATTAACAAACCTCCATTCTTAGTTAAGTGATCTACCCGCAATTCCTAGAGCACACCTTGGCTTCTGTTGACTCAATGGCTTTGTTTCTATCTGAGATTCTGGTATGCAGTAAGAGTCTGTGGAACTTGTTCTAAATGGAGACTTGTAAATTTTTAATCTTTAAGTTGTTTGTATTGTTATATACTCATTGGGCACAGTGTTCACACTATCTCTTTCTTCTCCAAGATGCTAGAGCTCTGCAAATACTATACTAAAACCAACCAATGAGCCAAACCAACCAACCAACCAATGAACATCTGAACGAGCAACCAGGGATAGGGATAAACCTCAATAATAGAGTAATGTACTTAGCACAAGCTAGGTATTAGGTTTCTATTCATCGCATCAGGGGTACAAAAGAAAAGAAAATAAATGACAAAAATTTACAAAACACTAATGTTTTATATAATAGTATATAAACAAGCAGACCATACTTAATTCATATTTTCAAGAAAAAGTGTAGGTAGATTTTAATATGTCTACTACAGTGTAAGTGGGGTCTCCACAGTGAGGAATAATTAAGGCTGGTGATGTACATAGAACAACTCTGACTTTCTTTCTGATATTGATTAAAGAGCTTGACTTTTAAAGGGTCACATTTTTGTGCTTCTTTGAGGTGCTCAAATCCACATGCTGAGGTCAATTTGCTCCTCAACCTTCTCTCATCTATCAGCCCATTCTTTGAATTTTGTCCTTCCACCAAATTGTTATTTAATTTGGTTAAGTATACTTTTGATTGATCGTTTGAGAATTTCATATATACATATATAAAATGTGTTTTGATCAGATTCAATCCTCACTCCCTCCTCTAACTGCCCTGACCTATCATCAACTACCAAGTGTTTCAGGTAGGAATGGGACTACAGAAGCTCCTCTTCCACTCCTTCTGGAAGTTTAGCTAGCTTTATCTTATTCATGAAGCAACAGCTTCTGTGAGTTCTTAGGTGCAAATACTGTGTTGTTTCCAGAAAACTTTACTTCATAGCAATTTTCTTCAACCTTAGGCTCTTATAATCTTTTTGCCTTGTGGTGGTTTGAATGACAATGGCCCCCATAGGTAAATACTTGACCTCTAGTTGGTGGAACTGTTTGGGGAGGATTAGGAGGTGTGGCCTTGTTGGAGGAAGTGTCACTGAGGGTGACTTCAAAGAACTCCTATTCCCCATGCTCTCTTTCTCTGCCTCAGGGTCGTGTATCTAGATATGAGATCTCAGCTCCTTTGCTTTGCCATCATGGACTCTAAACTTCAAAAATCATAAGCTAAATTAAACTCTTTAGTAAGTTGCCTTGGTTATGGTGTTTTATTACAACAATGGAAAGTAACTTTGACAGAAGTTGGTACCAGGGAGTAGGCTATTGTGGTAACAGTCCTATCTATGAAGGTTTTTGGAGGATTGTAGAAGACTTTGGACTATGAAAGCAGTTGACTGCTGAAAGCAGAGGTTAATGGGTCACCTTACTATGATCCTGGAAGACAGTAGGGCTGAGAGCAATGTGGACTTTGGAGGCCCAGCTCCAGAGGTCTCACAGGGGCGATATTAGCAACTGGGCTACAGAAGATCCTTTTGACATTTTAGCAAAGAATATGACTACTCTTGCCCTTGTCCAAAGAATCTTCCTGAGGTTAAATTGAAAACTAATGGACCATTTTCCTTGGCAGAGGAGATCTCAAGACAGCCTAATATTGACACTGTCTCATAGTTATCATTAATAATAATTTTATGCAGGTCTACAATGAAAAAGAGCAAGTGGGGTAGGGAGAAATACAAAATATACAGTTTAAAGAGGTTGGGGGCAGGGAAGCATCAGGAAGTTTAATGCTTGAACCAAAGGCTTGTGCTGAAGGGGATGAGTAGATTATAAAGAGGCCTGACGTAAAAGGAAATAAAGGAAGGATGCCCTTGGGTGAGACACCACCCAAATAAGCTTCCAACTTGTAAAAAGAAAAGGCATAAGAAATTTTCTGTCTCTAATCAGCAACAAGAAGTCAAAACCTTGTTGGAGGAAGTGTGATATTGGGTGGGCTTTAAGTTTTCAAAAGACTGCTATAATTCCCAGAGTTCTCTTTCTCTCTGCCTTTTGGTTGTAGCTCAGGATGTAAATTCCTCGCTAATCCTTTGTTCTGACACCAGGGACTCTAAACCTCTGAAACTATAAATCTAAGTAAATGCTTTCTTTTATAAGTTACAATGATTGTAGTGTTCTATAATAGCAATAGAAAAGTAACTAAAGCATACTCAATTTCCTACAATAATTGCCGAGTCTTGGAGGAAAGGGTGTGGTATAGATGTCCCATTGAAGGCTGAACACTCCAGTCTCATTAAAGATTTATTTAATTTTGTGTGTGTGTGTGTGTGTGTGTGTGTGTGTGTGTGTGTGTGTGTGTACTCTTGGAGTTCAAAAGAGGGTGTTGGATCCCCTAGAGATAGACTTACAGTGGTTACAAACTGCCTGAGGTAGATGTTGGGAACTAAACTCTGGTCCTCTGCAGAAGCACTACTTGTTCTTAGCTGGTAGGCCATCTCTCACTGTCTTTTATTCTCTGCATCTTGACTAGTTGTGACTCCTGGTATCAATTTTCATCAATTAATCAATAAATAAAGTAAAAACGCTTCTCTGATGAGAGTTGAGAGATGTCACAATCGATAGGTATAGAGATAAATATTTGGGGGGCTATTGATACTATTTACCAGAATAATGGTGTAGGTCTTTGATTTACACAGCCATGTGTCCTTGGCCCAGATTACAGTACCAGGCATGAGTTTTGTCTTGTGAAGCAGACATTAAAAATCCAATTAGAAAGCATGTGGTTGCTCCCATAACTAATTCATGCCATTAATGCTCAGTAGAGCAAACCTTGCCAAGCTATTATAGCTCGAAACTGGGTAAGAGTCTTATTTTCCTCCCAAGCATCCTGCTTGGAACATTCTGACTCGATGAAGTCTAGCCAATAGAAATGAAGCTTCCAGGTTATTACTAGGTTGATTTTGCAAGTTTCTAGCAAATTTCCATCAATTTCTCATGGTAATTAAACACAGTAGGAATAGCTTTTATTGTTTTTGGATAAGTGCCTGGGGCCACTTTGACCAATAACTTGTAGGGAAGTAATTGTCCAAGTTTGCTTTCTGTTGCTATGATAAATACCACGGTCAAAGCAAGTTTTGTTTCACTTTGTTTTTTCTTCTTACAGCTTACGGGCTAAGGGGAAGTCACAGCAGGAACACAAGGCAGGAACCTGGAGGCAGGAACTGAAAGAGACAGTGCAGAGGAACAATGATTATGGTTTGCTCATCTTGCTTTCTTATGTAATCCAGGACCATCTGTCCAGATGTGACAGCACTTCCTTCAGTCATCAATCAAGAAAATGCCCCATAGACTTGTCCACAGGCCAACTCATGGAGGCAAATCTTCAATTTCTGTTCCTTTTTCCCAGGTAGATCTAAGGTAGATCGTTACCAGCATAGTCAGTCACCCTGGTTTTGTTTATTTGTTTGTATGGAATCTTGGAGAGGCTTTATCACCCTATATATTGTAATTCCATTTAAACTCTGTGGTTGTTGTTTGGTTATAGAATATAAAGTAGTCGGCTTCATATGGCTTTTTCAGAGAACTTTCTTGTTAGTTATTCTCTATACCCTCTTCCCTGCTCTCTCATCTTCTTCTCCACTCAACCCTTCTTACCCCATATTTCCTCACTTTCCCTATGTCTTACTATCTCTCCTGTAAATCTTGCTTTCCCAGGGCCTCTTTTTAGTACCTTCACTTCCATAGGTGCTCCAGTTTAAACTCGTACATCTAAAGATCAAAAACTAGGATCCACATCTGAGAGAGAAGTTTGTTTGGTGCTTGTCTTTTCTGGGTCTGCGTTCCCTTCCTTACAGTGATTATTTTCAGTTCCATCCATGTACTTGCAAATTTCATAATCTGACAACTGAATAATAGTCCGTTGTGTAAATGCACCATGCTTCCATTACCCATTCATGAGCTAATACACGTCTAGGTTCTTTCCCTTTTTTAGATACTATGAATAGAGCAGGAATGAACATGTCTGAGCAGGTATCTCTGTAGTGAGATAAGATGGGATCCTTTCCGTATATGTCCAGGAATGGTATAGCTAGATCAATTGGTAGTTCAATTTCTAGCTTTTTGAGAAAGCCCCCAGCCCCCAACAGTGATTTACATAATGACTGCATAAACTTATATTTCAACCAACCGAGAACTCAGGGTTTACCTTTCCTGACATTCAAGAATACATGTTTGTTATGATGCTTGTGTGTAGGTCAGAGGAAGCTTGTGGGAGCTGGTTCTCTCCTTTCACCCTATCGTTCCTAGGGGTCAAGCTCAGATCATCAAGTTTGGCATGGGTGCTTTTACCTCCTGAGATATTTCCCTATTCTCCTGACCCTCACCTATTATTTATTTATTTGACAAAAAGTCCCTTCAGGTAGTCCTGGGTGTCCTGGAAAACAGAAAACAGATCAAGCTGACCATGAACTGGTCCATGTGCCTCCACATCCCTAGTGCTGGCATTGAAGGTGTATACTACCAGGCTTGGTCACCAAATTGTTTTTTAAAGTTGATAGAGATGTTGGTAGATTTAAACTGAGCTGAGCAGTCTGGATTGAACATCTTTATTATTTTCAATATATTAGTTAAATATATATCTGATGTGATTTTATGACATCTCAGACTTTTTATATAATATATTCATAAGTCAGAAAATACTTTGTCATGTTCTTTTGGATTTATAATAAAGAAAAACTATACCCCATACATAAACTAGATAGCAAAGTATTCATCACAGAAGAAGAGTTCAGCAATCATTGATGATCAGGTCAATTTTTAATATATTAATATTTTTAGATATCACAAATGGATGCATTTCTACAATGCCCAAGGCAGTAACAGTCAGAAAACTCTATGGCAAATTAGCATTAGGTTGGAAACTATGACATTCTGAGATAATTTTCAGCTCTTTCTAAATCTCTGCAAAGCTGTAATTCAGGGGAAAGCCAGGTGTCTTTGTCAAGCTTTTCATCCTGACCTTCTGAGACTGAGAAATAAGAACAGTGAAATAGAATGATCAATACAACTTCTGTCTCATTTTGGGGTGAGTGGAAGGACACAGATGGGGAGGGTGAAAACAAAAAAAATCACCATTTTGTTCAATGTCCTAGTTAGGGATACTTTTGCTGTAATAAATGACTGAAAGGACATTGGAGAGGAAAGGGTTTATTTGGCTTAACCTTCCTCTTCACTGGTCATCACTGAAAGAAGTCAGCACAGAAACTCAAACAGGGCAGGAACCTGGATGCAGGAGCTGATGCAGAGGCTCTGGAGGGATGCTGCTTACTGACTTGCTCCCGTTTGCTTGCTCAGCCTGCTTTCTTATGGAATCTAGGACCACCAGACTAGGGATGGCACCACCTACAATGAATGGGCCCTCCCCCATCAATCACTAATTAAGAAAATGCCCTACAGGCTTGCCTACAGCACAATCTTATGAAGACTTTTCTTTTTTAATTGAGGCTCCCTCCTCTCAGATGACTTTAGCTTGAGTCAAATCGACATAAAATAGAAAATAAAGTCCTATTAGGAAAAATTATAAAAAATATGTGGCTGATAAATGTCCACAACTGTACCCACCTGTGGATCAGTTGGGTTTTCTATGGATATCTCAGATGCCACACTATTGGGTTAAGGCACATCAGTGGGAGCTAATGACCAGTGAATATCCCTCCTTCCTTCATATTGGTGTTATCTTCCATGTCT
The DNA here is from genome assembly GCF_021556685.1 of Rattus norvegicus. Classification (NCBI taxonomy): domain Eukaryota; kingdom Metazoa; phylum Chordata; class Mammalia; order Rodentia; family Muridae; genus Rattus; species Rattus norvegicus. The sequence goes on from NC_141535.1 coordinate 63,871,910, forward strand.
GTACTATAAAATACCTGAGTATTTCAGAACTCTGCCTTTGGGCATACCATGACAATTTCTATCTTGAAATCATTGAAATCAGGGCAGGTTTGAGCATCAGGAGAACCTTACAAGTCTGGGCCTATTCATACTTTCTCAGGGAAATAAAGGAGGCTTAAGGAGTATCTTAAGATCATGAGACTCCTTACCAAGGATTTATGAGTATTTGACATTTGATGAGAGGTGAGGGAATTCTCTCATTTTATGGAGAGAATTTAAGCTCATCAGTTCACCGGCTAGACTTGAGTAAAGTAGTTACTTTGGTTCTGTCATTAGTGTCTTATCTGGACTTAATAGATATTGGTTCACATCTCCCCAGGAAAAGTCATGCAATACTGAGATAATTAACTTAAGAAGGGAAACAACTTAGGTTTGCATTTTTTTAGGTGTCTTAACTTGTGTCACTTGGCTGTCTTATACTGGGCCCACAATGGCATAATATATCATAGCAGGAGTTTGTTATGAAGGAGAACTATTCGTCTCCTGTTAACCAGGAAGAAAAGCAGGAGATGATGGATCCAAGGTCCCAATATCTTCTTCAAGTGCATAATTCCAATGACTTAACGTTGTTCCATTAGGTGCCACTAGCTAAAGGTTACATCACCTCTCAATAGTGCAATAGGATGGGGTCTAAGTCACAGACACATTGGTCTTTGTGGGATATTGAAGACCCAGACTATAGTACTTCCTACTTTCGTCACAGCATCTGAATTGCTGAAGGAGAGACAGAAAGTGCTTATTCATCTCTTATTCTCTCATAGGGCACTGTTACTTGACAGGGGTTCCAGTATAGCTGATACTCAAAGTATAGATGTTATCAAGATTATTCTTATAAAACAATTAGAGCTTTTGCAGATCTGGTGGAATTTGATATTTCTTGGGGATATTTTTTCTTAATAACACTGTTCCAATTTTATAATAAGACTTGGGTAATTGGGGTTAATGGGCAGAAATGTGCTTTTCAGCCTTTCTTTCTCCCAACAGAGCCTTCGGACTGATCTCATGGAGAGTAATGACTTTGGGGCCACAGCTATCATCATTAGAATTTGAATAAAGAGAAAAATCCCTCCTTTTTTCCCAATAAATATTCTCTCAAATGGACATACATGCAATGAAGAAAATGTGGGGTTCAATGGCAGAATTGCAGAGTCTGCATTAAAAAAGTCAGCGTAATTAGAATTCTTATGATGGGGACCTACAGGCAAATGGACCTATGAATTTTGTTCATGAAATAGGAATGATAAAGTCTAATGTACAGATACTTTATTAAGTAATATATATGATAGTTATTTCTAAAGTGCTGTATAAAAGTAAGGCATTATCAGGCAGCTACGCAAAGTTAAAAGCTTTAATACAGCTTATTCTTGACTGACTATATGAAGACAGGTTTTTACCAATGTGCAAACAAGACATGATCTCCTTTAAAAGTTAGGTTTTTGAGAGTAAATGGCTCAGGAAGCAATAAAGATGATCTAATATGTCAAGGGAGACATTTTAAAAACGGAATAACTATATTATAGAGAGAAGTAGGAGACAATCTTCTTCTTTTAAAGAGCCATATCTATTCATAGCATATTTGGAAAAGTATTGGATTCAGGAATATGAAACCTAGGAAAGCACTATAAAGAGTCATGGTGTCATTCCGAACAAATTGTTTAGTGGGGCGAACTATTATTAATAATGGGACGGTAAGTCACAGCAGCTCTTGATGAAAGGTATGTGTCGGTTTTATCTAACGCTGTGTCTCATCACAATAATCTGTGCCTCAAGAGTTGCAGCAGAACGAGCGTAAAAGTCTGGCACTTAGTAACCGAATTGTGTGCATAAGGACATGCATGCTTGCTGAGTCCATGAAGTTGATACTTTGAGTATCAATTGTACTGGACTCCCTGTCAAGTAGCAAGGCCCTATGAAAGAAGAGATGATTGCTCTAAGAAAGAAAAATGGAAGTTAATTGTAACAGCAGGCTAAGTCCTTTAGCTTCTTAACTTATTGCCAATTTTGAAAACCCCAAGAACAGAAGACTCATCTCAAATGTTTAAAGTGAGTAATCAACAAAATCTGAATGAAAGAGAACACAGTCTCTGTTAAGGAACTTCATCTCTTAAGATTTGAGATAGCACATTGGGCAATTACACTGTTGGTGATGGCTTCTCAGGGTATTCCTACATCAGAGTCTAAGGACTTATTTAGGAGATCAATGAATGTTGCAATTGATTAGCAATGCTTTCCATGGGGTTGGAGTTAGGGCTGGTAGACAAATACCCATTAAAGTGATTTTTTTTTAACTTGAAACAAAGACTGAACTTGTAAATGATTTCTGACTTTCTCTTTTGATGAAACTCTAGTATGCTGGTGTATGTATCCTAGCCTCTTCCCACTAAGTTTGGGCCCAGTGGTTGAGTTCTCCCTGCCTGATATGTCTTGGACGCAGTGTCATTCCCAGGACATAAGTAGAAGAGGGGAAAGGCTACTTGTTAAGTTACAAGAGTGAGAAATCCTAACAGTGGGAGCAGGGGATGTTCCTGACTCTTCTGCCTACATGTGGTGCCCTTTTCCTCCTACTGAGTTGCTTTGTTCAACCTTGATGTGATAGTATATGAGGGTCTTTTCGTGGCTTTTTATGCCCTGTTTGGTTGATGTTTCTGGGAGGCCCACTCTTTTCTGAGCGAAGGTAGAGGAGAATCTTGGGGAGAGGGGAGCTGGCTGTGGGTAGAGACTAGGGGAGAAGGGGAGGGAGGGGAAACCGCAATCAGGATATAACAGAATAGAGTATAATAGTAATTAAAAAAAAGAGTAAGAAATCAATACTATGGAAATGTTTTTGTTGTTGTTGTGATAAACAAGGTTGTTTCCCCTAATTGTTACTAAAAACATAACAAAGAGTGCTTTATTATGATGAGTAGACAGGGCTCATCTACTTAAGTGTCTGCCTGGCTTCTGCTTTATGAACAGCTCCCTGTGCTTCCTGCCTGTCCTGGCATATGAGGTTAGGGAAGTTCATCAGCATTCTTCGGTGTTTGCTGGCTTTGTTTGTCCTTATAGAGGGGATGGTTCTGAGGGTTGTACAGAATTGGGGGTGAGGTTGGGGTGCTGAGTGGGGAGATACTTGGTTCTAGAGCACAGTATGCACTGATGTGCACTTTTTCTAACATCCTCATTTCCTTCTGCAGACTTCAGTTTCTGAATATATTACCTTTAACCCACCTGGCAAACTAACATGAGGAAAAACAAAATGACAAGTGAAGAAGCAAAAATGAGTTTATACGGCATTTATACCTTCTGATACTACTTGAATTTTCTAAGTCCTGTTCACTTCAGGGACAAGGCTTAAGCATCCTTTCCTTTTTGCTTTCCCCTGTTGGTCTGCTTGATTTCTTATCTCTTGTGGTGGTTTGGCTGAGAAATGCCTACAATAGGGTCGCATATTTGAACACTTGGTCCTCAGCTTGGTGGCCCTGTTTGTGGAGGTTGTAGAGCCTTTAGAGATGGCGCCAGCCTTGCTGAAGGAAGTATGGCATTGGGGGAAGGTTTTGAGAGTCATAGCCTTGCCGCACTTCCGGTTAACTCTTCACTTCCTGTTTCCGGCTGAAGTTGGTACCGCATAGCTTCCTGTTCAGGTTACCTGGTGTCATGCCTCCCTACTACTGTGGACTCTTTCTCTGAAACTGTGAGTCAAAAGAACAACATTCTTCCCTCAGTTGCTTTTGGTCGTGGTTTTTTTTTTTTTTTTTTTTTTTAAATCACAGGAGCACAAAAGTAATGAATACATTTTTTGCCTAGAGAGAAGGGGAGATATCTTAGTCTGCTTCTCTGTTGAGCTTTCCACAACACGCTGTGCGTTCTCAACAGAGTATACTAGAAACAAAGAAATGAATAAAGGAAAATCTCCTAGGCACAGCTGTGAAATCTACTAGTTAAAAATAATTATCAAACAGTCTCCATATAAAGGGGAGGCGACTTCATAAAAGAGTAAGATGTGAAGCCTTACAGCTCTGAGTGGGCTGAAAACGCCCCATTTATTCCTTGTATCAGGATATTGCCTTTTCTTTTCAGTTTTACTCCAATCTCTCTCTCTCTCTCTCTCTCTCTCTCTCTCTCTCTCTCTCTCTTTCTCTCTCTCTCTCTGATAGATCCACAGACAATTATTTTTAAAGGACTAGAATAAAGGATGGGGGTTTGGAAGGGACACAAATACAGAACTGCTGCTTTTTTTTTTATCTGAAACAATTACTGTGGGGATAAACAACCTTCTTTCACCAACACTATAAATAACAGTAGAATTCTTGGTGTCCCAGCAGTGTGTTGCATAGCACAGGACCAGTGTTATAGACGGCTGCCTAGGAGAAACGATGGGTTACAAGCTACTTCCAATATAATGAATTAGCTTTAGTTAGCTAGCCAAGAAGTTGAAATATTGAATTCAGAAAATGAAAATATGTTAAATACATTAAAAAAACCCCAACAACCCCCAAACCAAAAAACAACAAAAAACCATCCATGGTGACAAACAATAGTTGAGAGAATTGGAAAAAAAAACAAGTTAGAAAAAAAAACAGTTTATTAAGTAATATCATATAAATAATGTTACAAAAATTGATTTGCAAAAGGCATATTTTACTCTTTGTGAGAAATCACTTTTTAAAGTTGCATTCTTTTCAAATTTATAAGACTAAGAAAAGAAAACCAAATAAAAGAAGCCATGTCAAGGAGTATGTTATCTGTCATTTGACTACAACATAAGGCCCAGCCACTCTGAGTCACCCCATTCTTCAAATACAGAAAACTTTGCCATGTAATGCATGAGGCTACAAAGAGTTGCCGAACTGGGCGCGTGGATGGAAGCCAGCCCGATTGTTTCCGTCCACCCATTCGTTCTTCTTGCTGAAGACACAAACAGATAGAGGACTCCAGCCAGTGGGTCTTCAAAGGGTGGCATAAGCTTCAATTTATACTTGAATTATTTTTTAATTAAGTACAGTCGATACCAGAAAGCCTTTATTTTCTTGGTTTAGAAATCACAAGTCACAGTAGGAGAACGCCAAACTGCCTTAGCTTGGTATTAGAGAAGACGCACACAGCGCTTATTACAAGGCCTATTCTGGTGCAGCTTCCTTTCAAAGCAGTAAGAATAATTGCAAACAGAACAGCACAGTGTGTTTGAAGTGTTCCTATGTTTCTTCAGAGCAGATCTATTGGACGTTTGTTGTACAAGCATTCCCCGTGAGTGCTGAGTGATTCTACATACGGGTTTTTATTTTATTTTATTTTTAATAAACACTAAACTAATAGATCATAGAAAACTAAAAGCTTACAGAAGGTGTGCCAGATATATTTACATAAATAGCATAGCCTCACACGAAAGACCAAGCTCTCATTACAGCGGGATGCTTTTTCTACAACACTGAGTCCATTTCTCATTTGTCAAATAACCTCATTTGAAAGGAAATTTGAGTTTGTGGTCCACGTTTTTTTTATTTTTTTTATTTTCTTTTTTTTCTTTTAATGGAATTAAGCAACTTGTAAAAGGTCTTTTGAAATTAATCTAATAACCGAGTGTCTCCTCGGCTAAGTGCCCCAGTCCTGTCTGAAATATGGCGGGTAATGGCCTTTGTTTCCGCTTGACCTCCTTTTAACACTTTCATCTGTTGGCTCTGGCAGGCTACCGTTCCCCCCAAATTAAAAAAGGAGGATGCACCATAAATAAGGTATTACAAAATGGGGAGATTAAAGATTGTCTCAGCAATGCTTAAATTAAATCGATGATGCAGAGACCATAAACTCCTGGCTTTAAAAATGAGCTATTTCTTTATTAACTTTTAACAAGCCTGCGAGCCAATGTATTTGCTTCCTAACGGGGTATTGCTCTTCACATTAAATATTGTCAGGGTCCAGTATTTTTAGTAGAGAATTATCCCTTTTGAAAATTATTCTGTAAAAGACGTCAAAGGAAGATTTAGGCCTGCCACCATGATTGTCACCAAACTCTGAGGAGACCACCATGTAATTCCACTCTCTGGAAAAGAAGACATGGTTGTCGGAGCGGAGGATGTGAACCATCTTCCTGAAGAATCTCACACCAGTTGTTAATCTCTCTGCTTGTGTAATCTGATAAAGAAGCTTGGGTGTAGTGTTAGTTTAAATACAGGGAACTGCCTGTATCCTGAGCCCCCATCTACAACGTGACATTTCAAACATGATCTCATCTAGATAAAGTAAAAATTAAAAGTACACAAAAATGATTTTTAAAAAAATGGAGCCTGACTTTTAAAATAGCAGAGATTTTTGACTTTTTGAGAGTGTTTTCCCAAAGTCTTTGTGCTGCGCTTCAAACATAGTAATCAGGGGCTAAGAGAATTTATTTGGTGGCTGTATTCATGAAGAAAGGGGATTTATTTGATTAGGACAAGCACCTCATTCAAATACTTAACTTGCACCCAGGAACCAACTCTGCTCTTTCTTTTTTGCTGTCATCTTTCTGTCGTGCTCAGGGCTACAGAGTCTAAGGATGCCTCATCGATATTCTGTAAGTCATTTTCCTCTAGGAAATACCTGCTTCAGGGTAGAGCATTCTATGTAGAATATTGTTCACAAGACACACAGATTACATAATGGAAACACTGGGAAGTTATTTTGGCTTCTCAAAACTTGGATCTTCTGAGATCCAGAGTCAGTTTCTTGTATAACACTTTTGAGAAGTGGAAATGAGAACTAAGCCACATATTTTTATCCTGATTTAAAATGAAACCACCAGCTTTGTTCCATCCGAAAATAGGGTGACTCTCTAGCTGAACCTCCAGGATGTAAAACTAGGGAAGCCGTATTTACAGTGCCCGGATTTCCACTCTGAGGGTCTTATGAAATGGTCTGCACCTCTTTTCCCGTTTGATTTATTTACTTATTTGAGGACAGATGCGTCCCGACTTTCTGAAGAGAACAGATATGAAGTGAGGGAGTTTTAACCTCACGCACAATGCCTCAGTGTTCTCTAAACTCTCAAGCTTATTCTAGGAAGCATCATAAGAGGTTTAAAGACTCTCTTTCTGTCAAAGAGCTTTAAAGAAAAGTTAGACAGGCACCAGTGCACTTGAAACAACCTTGTATTGCTAACCAATCTGCTTATGTTCAACAAAGCAAATGTTAAGGTGGACCCCTCTGGTTCTCTTGCCACCCTCGTCGCCTGTGTCTGTAGATGAAGACACACACACACACACACACACACACACACACACACACACACACACACAAATAGGAAAACTGAACTGAAAACTATGTCCCTCACCCAGAATAGCATTTCAGGCTGACTTAGAACTCATCACTGAAAGAAATCTGCTCATGGGGAGGTTCTTGACCTGGTATTTTTCTGGGAAGCAGAACTGTAGAGAGAGATGACGTTGGAGATCCCATTTTCTGTGTGATGACTCTCATAGGCAAGAGTTTCTCTGAAGGTGACACCTACAGGGTTCAAATAATTCAGTTTCTTGTGGATTTTCTTCACCAACAATCTTAGTGATAAGACAATAAACAGTTATTTTGATATTAAGTCATACTCATCTATTCTTGGTATGATGTGTGATTTTTCAGGGAGATTAAAAATACTTTGACCCATTACGTCACAGACAGCTCAACTTCCTTTCAAGGAACACTTACACTCAGAGGAAGAGATCAGCTTTATCACGAAAGGTTGGAAATTGCTCTTGTCAACCCTTGAAATTTTCACACCAAATTTCACACCACAAGCTCAAAAGGGCAACTTTTCATGATACCTTTCTTTTTAAGAACTATGTCACTTTGTCACATAATGTAAGATACAAGATGGAGTACTCTGATTTTACAATAAACTGTGGAAGGTGCGGTTCTTGTGATTCCTAGTAACTCTTATTAATCTTCCTTGGGTATCTTTTTTCATTACTTACCTGTGGATATGATACATACTGGCCCATTTCAGTGAAGCCCTCTTTAGCATTTGTTCGCATTCCTGTGTGTGTGTGTGTGTGTGTGTAAGTGAGTGTGTGTGTGTGTGTGTGTGTGTGTGTGCACGTGAAGAATTAGAAAAACGAAACCTAAAGGCTGGAATAGCCTAAGCATGAAATACTCATTGCTGCTCAGGGCATCCCATCATAAGCAGGAAACAATTCAGGAAATACAAAGGGCAATGTGGTTGTAAAATTTTTTTTTAACGTATTCCGACTTCCACATTTCTCTTGTTCCCCAGGTGCCACCTTTACTTCCTGGGTAACATACCCATTTAAAAGTCAACTAAACAACAGTGTGTTTCTAAACAGAAAATATGTTGGGAAAACATTACCCTGAAATGGAAATGATACTAAGATTATCTCTATAAAATTAACATTAATTGAAAATAAACTCCTATGACTACTAAGAGAAGTCAGCACATTCTTACGTATATATTATATATGTATGTACAGAGCCTTTTTTTAAGGTTGTCAAATGAGGATGTTTTCATTACAGTACTTTGGAAATTTCTGACGACTGCACAATGTGAGATTCTAATGAGGAGAGTCATTAGAACGGCCATATGAAATAAATGATTTGAACCTGCCAGAGGATTAACTGGGTTCAGTTGGGTCCCCTGGATAATAACTGACTAAGAGGGCCTAATTGCATAATTAGAGCAAGAATGGATTGGATGGATTTTATATTACTTTTCTGTCAGAGTTGAGACCATTACTTTATCATCAGTTCAAAGATAAAGATGGCAGTGTTGCTACCGAAGCCAACTTAAACGCAGTGGGAAAACATGGCTACTTTTGGAAATCAGCTGTCACTGTAACATGAGTCTTAAGTGTTCTTGCTGAAGGGAATCCTCGCTTTTCTTCTGTGAGCATTTTAGGAGCATGGAGTGCCGGCATTCACCAACATCTCAATGCCATTCATTTCTCTCCCTTGCTGCAGGGTAGGGATGCAGATGTCTCCGAAGGCAAAGGGCAAGGGTTAGGTTCAAATGTGGCTGGCTCTAACCTTCCCCTTGAACTCTAGGGTGGGATATTCAATCTACTAAGCCATACTAAGTCAAGTTAATTATATAAGAAGTATTTGAAGAATATGAATTATTGTACTTCACACTGCTACACTCAGGTATAGTAGGATAATAGTAACAACAACTACAGACAAAGAGTTAACATTTGCCTCAGGAAATTCTCTCAAGGACGCTTATATGATTAGACCTACTTCTCATTAGTTTACTGATAGTTGAAAGAATGAAGGGACCCGGGATACTGTTGGTAGTACAAAACCTTGAAATTCCCTAAATATGTCCTTTGTTAATTTTTTTTTGTAAAGCTATTTCTCTTTTTTCCTTTGTTTGGCATGATGGTGAAGCATCTGTTTATCACATGCAACAAAATCTTGTCAGGGAACACAGCCCTGTCTTTCGTTACTGTCTTTGAACATGATACCACTTGATTTGCTTCTAAGCCATCTTAGAACATGGAAGGATTCAGCATTACGAGTATTTGTTGATGCCAGAAACACCTCTTCCAGCACAGACAGGATGCCCCACTTTATATTCCTTGACACACGCATATCCTTACAAACCCCTTCATAGTTAATTATCTCCTTGACAACTGATAGACCAGGAACAATTTCCCAATTGTTCCCTCCCCCCTTTTAAATACTAAAACTATATTTTTAATCATCAAAGTATGATCCCTTCTTCCATTAGCATGTGTAGCATGTGAAATGTACATTTGGAGCATTCAGCGGAATGGAGGCCGTGAACCAAAGTAGAGTCTAGGCCAGCAGTAAGGGGCGTGGCCAACCTGCTCTAAGGGGAACACGGGAAAAACGCCGTTCCTTCCTCTCCTCCCGCAGCGTGCCTGCTGGGCTAACTTGGTTAACTGCATGAACTAAAAAATAAAAATTTGCCTCTTAGAAGCTCATAAAAGTGTACTAGAAAAAAGTCTCTAACATTGGATCCACACGGACTGCAGCCATTGACTTTTGGAACGGGTACAACGGAGAACCCCTCACGGAATAGTGGATAAATAGAAAGGAATAGCCACGTCACATATTCCAGTGTCATATTGGAAAATGAAAAGGCAACAGATTAGGAGTCTTTGTCACTGTCCATCCCTCCGTACATATCTGCCAGCTTTTTGAACCGAGGGCCCCAGTCACTCAAATAGTCATAATCTTGGTCTCCATCTGTGGTCACTGATTCTAGTGAGCTCAGGGAGTCGGCCACCGAGCCAGTGCCTTCGTAGGCATAGGTGGCCAAGGAGTCGTAGGGAGGGGCTGTTGGGTCCGTGTCATTTTCCTTTAACCTTTGGCTAATGAAATCTCTGACATCCGTGTTGTCACGAGCTGTTGGAGTCCGCCGTGGTAGAAAAAGAGCTTCAGGCACAATGTCCCTGCGCGATTTGCTGTCCTCCATGGCTTCAGGGTTCCTCAGGGTTCCGATATCAAAGGCCTGGGTGTCTTCCTCTCCGCCACCTTCGTCGTTGTAACTGACAATGTTGTCTCTGATGTCCTCTTTGGAAATGATCAAAGGCTCTTTCTTTCGCTGCCGCCTCAGAGCTGCGAACAGCACCACTGTCACTGGAAGCGGAAAGCAAAACAGAAGGGAAGGAAAGTTAATTTGCCACCCAATTAACGTCGGGGAAGAAACACTGCTCCAACCTACAGCTTTAAAAGTACACTTGAAAATGCAGGCTCAACTTTTCCCCAGAGTTTAGGAGGCCTTTGTCTCCATCCATAATCAGATCAGGACCTTCTAATATAGTATTTTAAAGAAGGCTATACTTTTAACCAGGGGATAAAATACTATCATATTTTGTCAGGATTTCCTTCTTCTTCCCCCTTTGAAAATGTCAACTACTTTCAAGGTAGGAAAAAATAATAATAAAAGAATGGGAGCCGCAGAGAAAGTACTGTGATAAAAGTGCAAATTATGCCAAGCAGCTAAGACGCTCTAAAGCTGGTATAAAGAAAAGGCTGGCACCTAGGAGATGTGTTGAAGGCTTCATGTAACTCCACATCTAAAATAACTATTGCACCATGCCTTCCTGCACCCCCAGCCCCCTGAGAAAAGTATAAAATTAGTTTAAAATCCCAAGCAGAGAGGTGAATGTTTGCATACCTTCCCACATACCAAAAAATATTAGTACAGATAAAACCCAGAGAGACCCAGATTCCAAAAGCTAGTCTGGGCCTCAAGCTCAGTCAATTAAATAGGGCAGATAGTGACACACTTTCCCTATGATTGGTATTTGAGTTAAATAAGCATATTTATTTGAGATTGCACTTTCAAAGACTTCTATCCCACATGTTCATTGGCCATAATGCCTGGTTTACAGACATACTGGGTTTTTTTTTCTTCTAGCTCAAATTAGAGGCAAAGCAAGAATGATGTTTAAATGGCTTCTGATCTTTCTTCATGGCTGGTTGGTAGAGCAAAGCTGTCTGCCTGTAGAGAGACACACATCTACCTACAAATGGACCTATGGGTAGAAAATAAAAACAGCAACAGCTTAAAGAGAAGGTGGTACGGAATCCAACACGGGAAATGCATTTCTAGTCTGTGTCTGTCCGGTGGCATTTACTACAGGACACAATAGCAGTGTCTCTTTACCGTTTCCCCCATTACTGGTCCAGTTCAGTTTTTATGCCCTGAAAACTGAATTCTTGCAACTATGTTTAGGAGGCGATTACATCTTGCTCCCAGGGAATAGATTTACACGCTCACTTGAAAAAAAATATATATCTCATCCTTTCTACTAACAGTATTACTACTTGGCTGCCTAGAGAGTTCTCCAGACCAGTCGTTGTGCTAAGTGCATTTCCTACTTGGCCGCACTTAGTCACTGTGATAGTCCTATGACTACTAACCATGGTTAAGACCCCCGGTTTACTGACGAGGATGCTGAGGTCCAGAGATGTCACATGCAGCGGGAATTCAAATCCAGGTCCACCAGACTAAAAAGGTTACACTCTTACCTGCCACACTGGAAGCATATTAGGATGACTGTCTCTTTCCTAAGGAAATAGTTTTCCCATTCTCAAGTATTTGTCCGTGTAATAGTCCATACTCCCTGTTCTTGTCAGAGACTGTCCCGGTGCCTCTACCGGCTCATCCACCCAGGGTATCCATTCATTCTTTATGGAGTGTCTGCTTTATGTAAGGCGCAGTTCTAGGTACCACCAGTAAAACACAGGGATGGAAAGCCCTGCTTCAGAGCATGGACAGATGTGTGGGGACCATTGGATGGAGACAGAAAATAAACAACACGTATAGCAAGTCAGGGAATTATTAGAGGCTGCTAAGTGAAATGTGAATATGAAAAGGCGGAGAGGGCAAGGAGGTTGGGGAGAACTTCCCTGTTCCATGGGCTGTGCAGGTTTGTACCATTTCAGCAGCGACAGGAGCTATCCAAGGTGCTCCCTGGCAAAGGGGAAACAGATGCAGCCCCTAGGTAGGTCTGTGCTTGTAGTGTTTGGGGACCGACGCTGGGCCAGAAGGAGCCAAGGAAAGAATACGGAAAGAGCTCTATTGCAAGGGACCCTGGTGGTTTTGGTGAGCTTTCAGCTCCACCTTGGTGGGGGTTGGAGACCTTCAGGGCTTAGGTCTAATCTTCCTTTCATGATGCTTTCCAGGGTAAAGTGGTATGGATTTGCCAGCCATCTGCCTTTAAGCCATTCAACGGCAATGTACATGAATTCTTTCCATCTTTAAAGGTGAGACAACAAGCATTTATCATTCTATCATATTCCAGATTAAAGTACTCAGATTTTAAGATCTCAGTTCTGTGTTCATCTGAAATTGTAGCCACAGTGAGAGAGGGAATAACCAAAAGCCACAGGTGCCCAGTGCTCATCCACAGTTTAATTCTATGGTGAAGGTGACTGTCTATGTCTTCTGTTAGCTTAGTGTACACCTGACACCTTGAAAACTGACTTTTATAAATGGGAGACTGGGCTGGGACAGAAGCATTTAGGATTCATCTGAGAGGTAGGGATTGGTCTCTTCTCTCCCTGGCCTCCTGGGGCAGGAAGACAGCAGCAGGATTTTAGGGGTGGGGGAAGGGAGGGGAAAAATGTGGTCAAATTCATGCTCCAATTCGATTATAGAAGTAATTTGACCTCTCAGAGCCCATATATTTCTCTGTAAAAGGGAAGCAATAATATAATGTCTGGGGCTATCAAGAGGAATGGGTTAGATGTAAAAATCTGCAAAACTCTAAATTGCTATATAGATTCGATGTAATTGTTGGGATGCTTAAAATATTTCATTTAATATTCCTACATGTATATAATGTGTTAGGTCAAATCCTCCCCAAATCTCTGTCCCCTCCAACTCCTTCCCTGCACACTTTGTAACTTCTGTTTGAATGTTCCTACTGTTTTCTTTAGTAAAATACTAGATGCCATGCTCTTCCCCCAGGGACTTCTTTGCAGTGGGCAAGTGCCTTATCCCAGAACTACAGATTTTTGTATGAGATTTTCTCCTGAGCCAGTGTGGCTTCCCTTCTCTGGGAACCTCTTGTTTGCCTTTAATCTCTCCAATGATCCCAATCTAAGTCTAACGTCTCTTTGAGCCTGGAACTTGCACTGTACTCCAGACGCTCACAGAGAACCTAGGGATTGGGATGGGAGGACCACATCAGCCTGGAATGAAAGCCTGGGTGTAGCACTGAGTGCTATCACCTCTCCCATGTGTGCCTTGGTCACATGCCTTATTTCATATCTCGCTGCCTCAGCTGTCATGTTGAAGATGCAGACACATACACCCCAGGAAGTTCTGAGGAGCAAGAAAAAACATTTGTAAAGCATCTTGCACAGCATCTAGTCTATGGTAGGAGCTTAGTTAAGCTAAAACTCATTTTCTTCTTAAAAAAATGCACAGAGTCCCCCAAACACTAGCCAAGGTGTGGAAGGTACTGAAGCCAATTAAGAATAATGAAGAGACAGTGAGTTTATTGCAGGAAAAGAAGTGAAAGGGGAAGATGAGTTAGGGAGTAAGAAGAGGGTAGATAAGAGAAAACGGACCGATGCCTGAAGTCAACATGCCACAGAGATGCTTACACATCTGTGATTATGGCTTCTCTACACACAATTTTCAGGAAATGGAGCTAGCCCAGATGTCTAAGTAGATGGATAAAGAAAACGTGATACAGACACAATGGAATTTCATGCAGCTACAAACAAAAATGAAATAGAGATCATTACATTACTTGAAATAAGTCAAATTCAGAACGAATCCTGTATTCTACACGAAGAACCTAGATTAACATTACGTGTTTGTATATATACAATGTGTATGTATTTATATCTGTGCGCATGTTTAAATATGTGTAGGATTATAGGTTACAAAAGTAGAAAGGGTCTAATGAGGGGGGAGGAGAGTAGGGAATGAAGTGAATATATGAAAGAAAGCAGAAGGGGGCCAGTTGGGGAAGGGATAGGGCAGCAGGGAAGAGAGAGGGTGGGACCAAGTATGAGGACACATGTGTATGAAGATCAGTTTCATGTGTGAGAGATACATTGCTTTGCATGTTAACCATAAAAAAACAACTAACATGTAAACATAGGAGGACAGGCAAACTAGAGATAGTAAGGTCAAGGGTTAGTAGGTAAAGGTCACTCATCCTTCCACCAGCTCAGCCCCCACCCTTACCCGAGGTCATTTGGACACTCCCTTTCCACCAAGAACAACGATAAAGTCCTCCAGGTTTTACAGACGCACAGAATTAGGGACACTGATATGCCTTTGTACACTGTCCATGCTGTAGACCTTCCAAGTATAAAATGCTTTGCTCAGATCTTGAGAAGAGGATTGTGGCTCTGAAGTCAGGTTTCCAGTCTTTGTTGTAGGTGACAGCACTGTTGAGTAATGAGAAACTTCTTTCTTGTAGAAATGCAGGCCCCTTTCTATGCTTCTCCACTGTTATTCAAGTGTCACTCTTGGAAGAGGCTCCCTCCTGTTAATGCTTTCTTGCTTGCTTTGTAGAGAGGGGTCTCATGAATCTTTGACTGGTACAAACTTACCATGGAGCTAAGGATGACTTTCAATTTCTCATCTTTATTTTTCCACCTTTTCAGTGCTGTGATTACAGGTGTGTGTAGAACGTGGATCTTTTGTTTTAAACTGTATAGGCAAGATTGTAAAACCAAACCATTTTTTTATTTTTAAAAATTTAATTGTGTTTTTTATGTCCATAGGTGTGTTGTCTCCATGCATGTCCACACACCACATGTATGCCTGGACCCCCTGGAACTACCACTAAAGATGACTGTGAGATCTGGCATATAGATGCTGGGAATCCAACCTGGGTCCTCTGAAGAACAGCCAGTGCTCTTAAAGCTGAGCCATCTCTCTAGCCCCTTACTCTCAGTTCTGGAAAGGATTCATTAGCTGAGATTTGATTTCTTACTTGAGTAACAGTCAAAGGCTTGTTAAGCTTTTTGAACTCAGTTTTCTTTTGATTGGAAATTAAAAACAATCACTTGTATCTTTGTTAGACCTTGTGTTGGTTTTTACTTCTTTGAGAAAATTCTTAAACATTTGAGAAACAACTTAATGGAAGAAAGACAGATCTTGCCGTAGGGATTCGGAGGGTTCGGTCCATGGTCACTTGATCTACTTTTGAGACTCTGATGAGGCAAAGAGTCATTGTGGCAGCAACATGTGGCAGAAGAGGCAGCTCATCTCATGATGGGTAAGGGACAGAATGATCAAAAGGGTCCAGGGACCAGATATACATTTCAAAGGGATGCCAGGTGTCATCATTTCTTCAACTGGGCCCCACATCCTAACAGCCCATTCAGCTCTGAACTCATCAGCACATCGATCATTTAATGATGTTATCAATTCCTGACCCAGTTCCCTCGCAGTTGCACCACCAACTGGAGACGCTATCTCCAACACATGAGCTCTTTGGGCAAAGACTTCATATCCAGGGCCTAACTGGTCTTGGTTTTCACTTTTATTACATTTGTTTCTTTGGGATCCAGATTTGCTTCCTAATGATGGGAGTTGTTGATTAACAATCTGAAAATTATAGCCATTGTATATGTGGTAACCAGAAAGCAACACTAAGTGGGCAGTTAGTCCATTGTGCAGCTCAAATTAACTTTGTTTTGTTAAAGAAAAATGCCGTACTTTTATTTTTTCCTGTGTGTGAGAAGGAAAAGTCTCCATCATCCTTTTCCAGTTTTCTGTTGATCTTAAAAATTACCTTGTAGAAGGGGCTTCTGTCAGATGCTCCAGGTTGGATGACTTGCACTCTTCAAAATCTACCAGTATTTGCCAAGTTAAATATTGACAACAAACAGAACAAACAGGGTATATATCGGTATTGCTTTCCAATTCCCCCGTGATGCATTTCAGTGTGATAGGCAACATATTCTTTGGGGGAAGTGACACCCTGGGCAAGCAAAGACATGGGCACATATCACAGCTGTTCATTCTTCAAGGCCATTAATTCTTTTAAAGCAAAAAAAAAAAAAAAACAAAAAAAAACAAAAAAAAAAAACGAGTTCATGTTTGAATAACACAGATTCTCAGCATATAACTCTACTCACCTAGATCAGGCTGTATGCCTTACTGGGGGAGGCGGAAAAATCTAGAGTGTCACAGTAACAGTGTGTGCCCCTCACCAAGGGGAGATAGGATGCAGGGAGAAGCAGTTTACCTAGTAGGATCACGATGCACAGAAGGATGGCCACCAGAGCCCCTGTGCTCAGCCCTGTGGGGTGGATGAGGGCCTCGGCGTGGCAGGACTGCATGTTTCCATGGTGGTCACATGCACAGACCCGGACAGTCACTGTCCCAGTGCTGCTTTGGACTGGGTAGTCGTTGTCTGAAATGACCACCGGCAGGAGATAAGTGCTCATCTCGTGTCTGTTATAGCCATTTTTCCGAGTTAGGATCCCTGCAGTGTTGTCTGGAAGCAGAAAGCAAAATGGTAAGTGTGTGGATGTTACGTCATTCATCGAACAGGCTGCGATGGAGACAGATATGAATGGAGACTGAGATCCAGTCCTGTAGGGACTTGAATAAAGGGAAGGTCAGGGGATCACTCACCTTTGTTGTCTTGTATGGTAAAATTAGAGCCACTGGCTGCTTCTGGGGCCAAAGAGAAGGAGAATTGGTGTCCACTGTAAGGATCATCCTTGTCAACAGCGTGCAGGGTCTGAATCAGCTGAAAAAGAAGCCAGAAGGTTGTCATAAAGGTTTACGGCCCACAAGTGTTCCTTACAGTTTATTAGGAAATTGCTTAATTTTACAGTTTGTAATTTAATGAAAATAACAGCTCTTTAAAACCAAAACCAAAACCATCTATCAATGCATTCCATTCAAAGGACTACTTCTTTGCTGTGGGATCCACTCTGCAAACAGTGTGGTATTCACCTGGGCCTCACTTCACTATACACCAGAGCCTCTTCCTAGGTTGTGGCAATCTGAATGATCTCCAGACCTTGCCAGAAATTCCCACGGGGGGCAAAAATCACCCTGGCTGAGAAGTTCTGCTGGAGAGTAATACAGAACTCCAAAATGTCTCAATGGTTATTGACAGTGTTGCAACGTAAGGAAGTGGATGTATCCTGGGCAGCCTATGCTAAAGCACTATCTTCTTATGCTCCTAGGTCAGCAACTTAGGAAAAAATTATAAAGAAAATTAATGTCAAAAACCTACAATAACTTGAGTGTTCTGCTCTCCCCCTGCACTCTCATAGTGCATTTCTGTTTTGAGGAAGTGCAGCATAATTTCTCCGTCACAGGCTGCAAAGACCTACCTCAGGTGGGTGGCAAATGGGCTAAGCAGTAAAACATTCATGAATTTGTATTACTCTACAGATGGGCAATGTAAATAAGTAAAACTGTGAATTATAGGCAATTGGATAATATGTTCTAGTTATTATTTTCAAGTACATATGCAAATTAAGCTATCTGTCACCAATAAAGGTTTTATTCCAGCAACACTATGACTAATCTATTTTAATGAAAACTTAAGACTGATTTGGAATCCGCGTCAGCGCCGGAGACTGATGAACTTCCAGTTCTTAAAAACTATTTGTTCTCTTATGCAAGTTAAACATTCGTCTTGGTTATTATTTATGGTATTAATATCCTTGGCATCTACTTCATAGATAATTCAAGAGGGGCCCTCCACTGTGTGTATCATCTCAATTATGAGATCTAAATTAATCTGACTTCCAAGCTGAAGGTGCTTTTTAAAATACAACTCACCTGATCCGCCTTTGCTTTTTCACAGACAAAAGTTTCATAGAACTCAGCAAATTCTGGGGCATTGTCATTGACGTCGAGAACTTTAATATATAGAGGCACGCGGCTGCTTTGCTTTGGATTATCTGATGCACACCAAAAAGAAAGAAACAGGCATTTTTGTGTCTGTCACCATTTCTCCTTAGACAACAGCAGCCACCTACTCTTTCATTCTCATCCTTCCATGCTAATCCCCTGGTCTGCTGAAGGACCGACTTCCAGTCTGAGGGGCAGCATGGACTTCCGGGTTGAGGGGCAGGACGGACTTCCGGTGTGAGGGGCAGAAGTTTGGTGTTTACGCTTCCTCTCTCATCCCCTTAACCCACATCTATTTGAACGTTCATTTAATAAGACCTTACTGAAACATCTGACACCTAATTTTGAGCTGGTAATTATTTGGGGTGCTGGGCCAGAAAAGGAGCTAAACAAATATAGTGAGTTCTGGGTTGTCTTTCTAATGTGGCGATAAGCAGGAACATACGCTGCACCGGAGGGTGAAATGAAGCAGAGAAAAGGGATGGAGAGAGACGGAGCCGCTATTTTGAGTGGTGTCTCAGAGGCACCAGGTACAGATGTGACCGAAGAGAAGGAGTAAGTCAGGTAGAAACTTCTAGATTCTCAAGGAAATGAAACTGTGAGTCAAAAGGCTTTGGAGTAAGTGAGAGCTGATTTTCTACAAGAGCTCAGATTTTCACTTACTGAAGGTGGTTAGCAAGTTCTGGCAATAGTATTCTTGAGATCTCTATCTACTTTTCTCACACTATCCTCCCAGAGAGAAAGCGGCTGCGCAGAAATTGTGATATGTCTCAACCACGCATATTTTAAAATATATTAGAAAAACATTAAAATACTAAAAATGGGAAACTTTGGGCAGAAACCTAAAATAAACATAAAATGACTTTTGTAAAAAAACTAAATTTCACGTCTTGAAAAATTGTCATTTTCAGTGGACGATTATTTTGTACTTTTAAAGCTTTGAGTGTACTGTTGTTGGTGTCCCTGCCAGTCCCTTGGCACAAGTTCCAAAATCCAAATTCCTATCTCACAAATGTCTAATGGTGCCCTCATCACCAGTGTCGTGCCAGCACCTCCTTTGCTCACATTGGCGTTTATTATTCTACTCTCTCTCCTTCACAGACTCCACATTTGTGAGTTATGTTGACAAAACGGAACCGTAACAAACCATTTGATATGGAATCTCTCACAGCAGATGTCGGCTGAGCTATAAGTGTTTAGAACTTCAGAAATTAAAAACAAAATCTAAAAGAGCTATATCCCTCTGGAAGCCTATTTTAAACACTAAAATATTATTTTAAAGATTATTCATTTTTTACGTGCTTCTGTTTAACAGCCCTCACAGTTCACATTAACTTCCATTGAGTAAAATCATTTCATTTGAAATTTATTTTTTGCCATTATTTTCTTTGGGTTAGATTTCATGTGGAGTGCCATAAAATTCATTCCAAATATTTTATTGATTATTTGGTATTTTATATTATTCGATTTGATAGACTATAGGAATGTGATGATTTGAAGCTCTTAATTTGTAAAGATTTTGAAATGGAAATTCTATAGAAGGTTAGAAAGACTATCTAAAATGTGTTGGCCAATGCCTACATTTTGAAGATATATGACTCTACCTATTCCCTTGCTTCCTCACACAATATCTGAGAATTCACTTTTTTTTTCAGATGTTTTTGTGACTTTCGAGCTTACAATCTTTGGGAAACCATATCTGCCGCCATGTACTTACTCTATTTCACTTGAAAGATTTCTATATAATGTAATCTATCTATCTATCTATCTATCTATCTATCTATCTATCTATCTATCTATCTATCTATCATCTATCTATCCAGGGTTTCTCTTTGTAGACCTGGCAGTCCTTGAACTCAGAGAGATCCACCTACTTCTGCCTCCTGAGTGCTGGGATTAAAGGCATTCATCATCACCACGCCATCATGCAGCTCAATATATTCTTGTGTGTGTGTGTGTGTGTGTGTGTGTGTGTGTGTGTGTGTGTGTGTAGACCCCAAATTTATGTTGGATGTCTTCCTTTATCACTATCCACCTTACTGATTGCTGAATGCTTTCCTAGTCTAGATAGCCAACTTGCCCCCTATCTCTGCCTCCTGAATGCTGGGATAACAGGCAGCCACCACATCTACCCAGCTTTTATGTGGACCTTGGGGATGGACACTTTCCTGCTGGGCCATCTCACCAGCCTGGAGAGATGGATTTTTAATCTCCAAATTGCAGAACTTCTGTTTTTTTTCCAGTTTCTCCAGTCAATCAACACACATTTAGAAGAAACATTGTTGCAGGTATCTCCCCAGTGGCTTTCACTCAACCAACACCGGAGCAGGACGCTGGATCTGAGATAAATAGCTTTGGCTATGCTTGAACAAGCTGTCCCCTACCCACTCATTCCATCAGTGGGGACAGCACTGGTGAGGGTGGACTTACTAATCTCCGTTGCTATCACTGTGATGTTATGCCACAACAGCGTTTCCCGGTCGAGAAGTTTTGATGTAAAAATGGAGCCATTTCCAGAATCAATGTTGAATATCCTGTCCATATCTGTGTGTCTATCCACCGAGTACCTGAAAACGCAGAGTAGAATTTTGACTTTCCTTGACTTGCTCTTTTCACAACATAAACCCACTCCAAGGATATCTCATTTATTAATTCTTTCTATGTGTAGTGCTTTTAAGCATCTGCAACTGTAACTTAAGCAAAATATTTTGATAAATTATATCTTTACAATCAGCTTGAATAGTACACTCACCAGGCAAGTTGTATGATTCTACTAATTTCTCTTTAATGTGCAATTAGACCAGGTTTATTTTAATATGCAATTTAGATCAAGTTCATATAGTAATTATTTAATTTCTTATGGCTTCATATGTGGTGTGTGTATGTATGTGTATGTATGGGGTGTGTGTGTGTGCAGGTGTGTGTGTGTGTGTGTGTGTGAGTTTGTGGTGTGTAGGTGTGTGTGTGTGGTGTGGTGTGTGTGAGTGTGTGGTGTGTAGGTGTGAGTGAGTGGTGTGTAGGTGTGTGTGTGGTGTGTGTGAGTGTGTGGTGTGTAGGTGTGAGTGTGTGGTGTGGTGTGTGTGTGTGTGGTGTGTAGGTGTGTGTGTGGTGTGTAGGTGTGTGTGTGTGGTGTGGTGTGGTATGGTGTGTATATGTGTATGTGTGTGAATGTGTAGGTGTACGTGTTTATGTGTTCACACATCAGAGGTTGATGTTGAGTTTTTCTCAATTACTTTCCTCTTTATTCACTAAGATAGGGTCTCTCACTTGAACCCAGAGACTACTGCTCTGGCTAGCCAGCTTGCTGCAGGGATCCCCAGTTTTTGCCTTTAGAGTCCTGGAATTCTAACCAGGCAGCTATGTAAACCTGTCCTTTATGTAGGCTCTGGGGTTCAAACTCCAATCCTAATTTCATAGACCATTTCATGCATAATTTCCTAGGATATATTCTATTTTTAATTAAATTTTTAGACTGGGAGTAGGTGGGGTTGAGAACAGGAGGGATCAGGTTTTGGGAAGAGAGGGAGAGAATACTGGGGGAGATGATTGGAATTGGGGGGCATTTTGGGAGCAAGGTAGAATCCTAGTGCAATGGAGACTCCATGGAATCTATGAGGGTTACACTAGCCAAGATTCATAATGGGAAACACGGAGCCTGAACCAGCCACCTCTTGTAACTGGGTGAGGGCCTCAAGTGGAGGGACTGGGACATAAACCCAGCCGCAAAACCTAGGACACACACTTTTTCATGCTTTCAGAATATGCTGGGACAGGAGTCTAACATAATTGTCATCAGAGAGACCAGAGAGGAACTTCATCCAGCAACTGATGTGAGCAGATGCAGAATCCCTCAACTAAACATTGGGCGGAGCTCCAGGAGTCCTGCGGAGGAGACGGAGGAAGAATTGGGGAAGCCAGAGGGATCAAAGACTCCTTGAGAACACAGCACACGGGGTTGGGGATTTAGCTCAGTGGTAGAGTTCTTGCCTAGCAAGCGCAAGGCCCTGGGTTCGGTCCCCAGCTCCGAAAAAAAGAAAAAAAAAAGAAAAAGAAAAGAAGAGAACACAGCACACAGACTCATCTGACTGGGACTCAAGTAGGCTCACGGAGATCAGGAAGCTTGTGTGGGTCTGACCTAGGTCCTAGGAATGGTTCTATAACTTGGTGTTCTTATGGTATTCCTAACAGTTGGGAGTGGAGGCTGTGTCTAATTCTTATGCTTGTCCTTTGGAAGTGTTTTTACTGGGTTGCCTTGTTCAGCCTTGATATGCCAATATGTGCCTGGTCTTATTATAGCCTTTTATGCTATATTTGGTTGATGTCCCTGGAAGGTCTGCTCTTTTCTGAGGGGAGGTAAAGCAGGATTGGGGGGTGGATGAGAAGAAAGGGGAAGTGGGTGGAAAGAAATGGGGGAGGGGCAGGAGGAGAAACTAGTCAGGGTATAAGAAAGAGGAATAAGTGAAAAGGAAAGAAAGTTTTTAGATTGTCAGAATGTTAATACACATGCTTATATAGGGACGGGTTACTTTTTATATCATCCATTATATTTTAAGATCATCTGGTTTTGGAAAACAAAAGATGCCTAGTGTGGGCAAGGATGGTAAGGTAGGAGAGGGAGGTAGGGGACAGGATTAGAGGAATGCAGAGTCTAAGCAGAAGCATGTGTTGCCGTAGGAAAGAATTGGGGTCTATTCTAAATGCCATGGGAATCTCTCCATGGGCTCCATGCAGGACAGCATCATAATCTAAACCATGTTGACAGAAAGATGACTGGTTGAATTGAGGAGGAATGTTGGCTGGCACTCTCACAAGATGTTGGAAGAGGAGTGGAAAACAGGGCTTGGGGAAAGATGCGAGGCCCGGTTTTGGAAGGTAGAGATTGTGGGCCTGAGGGACAGTGGGTGGAGAGGTCTAATGAGTTCTTATTCAGTGAGCATGGGAATGGGAGTGCTGAGGACGGCGTCCCTAAATACCCAATAGGAGCAGGAGTTGTTCAACAAGGCAAGAACGGTGCTAGGGCAGAGTAAGTGACAGAGACTATTTACAGAGAGCGTGTGGAGAGTCACAGAGGGCCCAGAATGGCATCGTAGAAACCAAAGATGAACAGCAACCCCAACACTGACAGCAGATGAAGAAAATGGAGAAATCGTATCTTTTTAAAATAAACTTTTTTTAACTAGTTTTAACCTACTTTTAAATTTATTTAATTTTGTAACTGATTTTTAGGATAGCCATGTAAAGGGAACAAGTATGTATGTATGTATGTTTATGAGTGAAAAGTTGCTGAGGTTATGTTAAGGTTTGTCATGAAAAAAAGAACTCCCATGTCCACTGCATTTTCACAACTTATGTCATGGAAGGGAGTTTAAAATGATGGCTTAACCTGGGAGCTCCCAGAGACTAAGCCACCAACCAAAGAGCATCCATGGGCTGGCGCGAGGCCCCAGCACATACGTAGCAGAGGGCTGCCCTGTGGGAGAGGATACACCTAACCCTGTAGAGACCTGATGCCCCAGGGAAGGGGGATGCATGGGGTGGGGGAGCACCTCCTTAGAGGCAAAGGGAAGGAGAGATGGGGAGGGGGACCTGGAAAGGGGGCAAAACAATGAAGCACGTAAGGATCAAAAAATGTTGGCTATAAATTGGCTTAGTTGAAATACCATTTAAATAAATCATCCAAGTACCCGGTGTATTTAGAGTTACGAAGGCTCTACAACAAGATATAAGTCATTTGCAGTAATGCCCAGTGCTCAATATTCTATATCAATGAACTATTTTTATTTAAAATGTAAGTCACCAGGTAGAGCAATGTTTTTATGTTGATACTTGTTGCTTAGCGGTTGTCTGAATGAAACAGGCATTTACTTATTGCTTGCCAGTCGAACTCATCTCAGAAAAGAATAAATGACCTCGCAATGTCCATGTCGTCACTGATCCTTCATTGTAGCCTCCGGGTACTGAACATGGACCTTTCATCCTCAGAAGTGCTCAGACGTATTTAGAAAGTTATCTACTAGTTTTGACATTTCTGCCAACAGTCATTAAAACACTTAGGCGAGAACACTGAACTTACTTGATCATCTTTATTTTTTTCACTTTAGAAGACAGATGACAAATATTTGTAACACATTGCTACTTCTGAAAAAGGAAATTACTGTACTCATCGGCTATGAGAAACCTTATAGTTATCTATGAACATGTTTTTCCCTCATGAAAAATGCCAAGCCTAGGAAGTCCTGCTTCCTGCTCTTACAAGCTGCCACAATCAGATACAACGGCCATTGTTCCTTCTCTGTCTCTGCCTCCTGATATAGTTTTAAGTTTTACAAATAATCATGTTTCTCTATCAAGCCTTGAAATATACAGGAAGTAGTAGGAAACTTTGAGTTGAAACTTTAAGGCAGCTTAAAATTTTAAAGAGAGAAGATTAACTAGTTAGGAAATACTGAAATTTATATTGTCTTCCCTAATTGGAATTAAAAATTAATGGAAGCCCTAAAATGCCTATATTGTTTAGGAAAGATGATTATAGATAAAGCTGTATTTTCTTTTTGTTATTTTCTTTCCTCTAAAGTAATTTCAGTTTATATCAGCGATATTTATTGTCCAGAAACATCAACTGTCACCATTGACAACAGGAAGTAAGGCAGCCAGCCTCTGCATGGTGGCCGTGACTGATTCGACCTTCTCCTCTGAGACATCACTGCATTTTGTGATTGAATGATTTGGCTTGTAATATGTCTTCAAGTGAGGGCGACTTGTGTGGTGGGACAGAGGCCATATTTGCCTGTAGATTAGTAATAAGATTCACTTTATTTTTACTCATGTGGACGAGTGAGTGTCTCTGTGTGTGTAGGCGCACATCAGCCTGCGTACCTAAGGAGGTCAGAAGGGGACATCAGATCCCTAGGAGCTGGAGTGTTAGGCAGTTATAAACCACCTCATACGAGCATCAGGAACCAAACGAGTGTCCTTTGTCAGAGCAGCAACTACTAAGCTACCTTTTTAGTCCTCACTTAGACATTGTACATGGCAGATACTGATAGTGACATGTTTTTTCTTGTATGTATCCAAAGACATTGTGATAAAGTTAAAAGTAGGACATTGTTTTGTGATAAAAGAGTTAAAGATGGGGTTGGGGATTTAGCTCAGTGGTAGAGCGCTCGCCTAGCAAGCGCAAGGCCCTGGGTTTGGTCCCCAGCTCTGAAAAAAAAAAAAAGAGTTAAAGATGGTGACTACATAAAAAAATCCTCAACATTTGGAGAATTATTTGTTCACCTAACATAGTCTTACAGTTATTCAAAAATGTGTGTCTAGACAAACTCCAGACTATGTATAGACATAGTTTCTTAATATAAGAATAATTTTTTCCTATCAGGGAAATCACTGGAGTATGCACTGAGACATCAATGTAATCTATGTGTGTTCCTAGACTTAAATCTAAATTTATATATCAAATCTACATGTTCTGAGGCAGTGAAAGTCTTTAGCATGAAACCAACAGCCAACCCAGCTCGACAAGCTAAGTACTTCCGTTCATAACGCAGAGAACAGTGAGTAAAACTGGCAACTGGTTTAAAAACCAGTATAAAAGTATTTAGCCTAAATTTCCAGAAGACATTTCCCTTCAAGTTAAAAGCACATTGAACTATCAGAGAGTTAACATAAGCTTATATTGGTTAACTTCTAGCATTCACACTTTTCACTGGAACTTGACACTGACTTGTTAAGGCCCCTCCTCCACTTTATGTAATCAGAACGAGCTCCAAGTCAGAGTAGTTGTGAAAGTACCTATGGGGCATATGCTATGGAAATGAAAGCCATTCTTCACTTCCCCGACTAAGCATATTAAATCACATGGGGAAATACTGGGTCCCTGGAGCTAACATGTGGCTGCACTGGTGGCTCGTATCCCTCTTCAATGTGTCAAAGATCTTCCAGTAGATAAATGAGACATGGTTCTGTCTGCCCTGAGAGTGGAGCAGACATCGTGCATTTTAGATGCAAAGGTATCATGAGATTTGACCAGAAAAAAAGGGACTGGAAATTAGAGCACATGCACTTAGAGCTACATGTTCTTTTATCTCTAGTAATATTCTTCACACAACATACAGAATGGCCATTTAAGAGTGGAGTGTGGGATTAGGTAGCTCTTCTATTCGAGACTTCCAGATGGCTTCTCACCACATTTAGATAAAATTCAGGCTTTGCTGTGAACTGTGAAGCCCAGTAGGACCGTGATGGCAAATCTCCCTGCTGCCTCTCAGTTGACCTTGCCGACCTCTTTCTTCCACTATCTCTTATTCATTCCTCCCCTTCTCTCTCTTCATCTCCCTCCTTTCTTTCCCTATCTCCACTCCTCTCCTTTCTCCTTGATGTGCAGACCTCTCAGCCACTGCCTCTCCTTCCTTTACCTCTTCTGCAGGTCTCCCACCAGGATTCTACGTAGCTCATCCCTCCATTTCTTCAAATCTTTACTGCAAAGATTTCCTCCTAAGAAGGCTAAGCCCAGTCACACCATCTTAAACAGGATCCCCGTTAATATGATTTTTCGAATTTTTCACCTGACCTACTGCATATCTACCCTTTGTTTATTTTTCTCTGTAAGCTCTCTGTGTTGCAGACTTAGTCTAATTGTCTGGTGCGTTCCCTTATGCATAGAATGTGCTTGGTGTCTGGCAGGTACCCTGATCAGAGTATGTCTGTGGACTCACTGGCAAGAATCTCTACAGATTTTATTTTTCCCCCCTGTGTACTTTATCTAAGGAGAATGATTTACATGATAGAATTCTGATTTAGCACCGTTTTCATTTATTCTACTGAGCTGAAGGTTGGCAGTTGGCTGATTCCGGGATTTGCATGTGATTCTAGAATCCCCAAGTTGTCAGTGGCCTCCAAGAGCAATGAGGCTTCCTTGCCACATGATTTATAACTAAGGAGCCAGCACAGCACAGGGAAGACGAAGCTTGTTTACATAGCATTAATTTGGATCCTACCCTATTAATTTCCCCGGCATTTCCCAGACATATCACGAAACACTTCTTGTTTTTATTTACATATGCAAGAGGAAAATTAGTCATCGAAAATGGAGCATAATTCTGCCTCTAAGTGTCACATGATAGGTCCTCCAGCACTTGAAAAGCAAGCTGGCTATCAAGCTCAGAGGCTGGTTTATTTCTGTCTTCCATTCTTTATGGTAAACCATCTTAAACCTTACGAAGAGGCCCAGGCCAATCAGCCACTCCACCTAGTATCACCTCACTTAAACAGCGAGCTCCTGGACCTCTCATCCAACTGTTGGTTTGCTTTCAACTTTTGTGTGCTTGAGGTTTATGCTGTTGCTAAAATAGTATTTATGGGGTGAGCAAGGGCAGTTAAAGGTGCTATTTGGAATAGTTTTTCAGCAACATAGAACTGTCTAACTGGGAAAAAAAAGATTTCTCCTTTCTAAGGAGCCGGTGGGTATTTGGATATAAAAAAATTGACTTAACTTATGAAAGAGATGGCGCTGAGGTGCACTTACTTGACAGGATTCCTGGCAGCGTCAGGATCCTGAGCTGCGACAGAGCCTATGGTTGTGTTTATCTGAGCATCCTCTCGTATCTGTAGGATGTAGGCCAGTTTGCTGAAGACAGGAGGTTCATCTACGTCATCTACCACGATTCTCACTGTGGCCGAGTCTTTGAACGGACCCAGGTAGAGAAATCGGGGTTCGATGTGGGGATTGGAGGCTTCCACCTTGAGGGTGTACACTCTCTTCTTTTCAAAATCCAAGAGCTTCAGAAGAAAGGGAGGCAAGACACAACAGAGAGGCAAGGCAAACCGTTTTAGTGCAAATCTCTAACAAATGGATGTGAACAGTCTGCTTAGGGAAATCATCACATACCAATGCAATGGTGAGCAGAGGCAGCAAAGAGGAGATTTACCCCTCCAACCCCTACATTAGCATAGTTCATTAAGAGGAAAGCTATTACATAGGTTGTGAAGAACCAATTTTTGACCATGATAGAAATATGGCCTGAATGTCTACCACCACTGAAAAGTGGGTTTTCAGTTGCCAGGAGTATGGGGAGGAATGGAATGGGATGTAGGGATCTTTCTCAGCTTCCCCCTCTCCTTTAAATTACTTCGTGTTTGAACAGAGCGGGTTGCTAGAGGCAGGCTGGCAACGCGTAGTAGATGTTGCCAGGGATTCTCACTTCTGGCTTTATCTGTTCAGTGTTTAGAACTTGCCAATGCCTGTGAATCCACTCTTGCCTACTAAAGCTTCTCTGGTAGACTTGGTCATGTATAGTTTGAAACATCTTCAGGCAAGTCTGAGTGTAGTCAGAATTGTGACTACAGATTAGATCTGTGAGTCTCTCTTGCCCATTCAGACAAAATAGTTTTTGCAGGAGTTAGTAAAAATCTTTCCCTGACATCCCCACAAGGGCACTGGGCTAATTACTTGCCAAAGAAGGCAATGATCCCCTTTGTTAAAGACCTTTAGGAAAAGATTTTGCATCGGAGACACAGTGAACCCAAGTGCATATTGCTGACTTGTAGTTTCAGATGATATCATGACAAGGCTCACTGGAAGCACTATTAATCAAGTCGTCTGTGAATGCGATTTAGTCAGCTAGGCAAAATTTCAGTTTGAATCTGATAAAGCACCAAGAAAATTAAAAAGGTTAATGTGCACTAATGGGCTTCCTAATCATATCAGGGTCTAAAGCATCGGTCTGAAGTGTCATTTAGGCATGTTTTATTGTGTTTCCAGAGATTCAGACATGTTCGTAAGAGGGAAATTTTTCTTGTTATTTACATCTATCATGCTTAGGTATACCAGTAAGCCACAGTGGGCTAAGGGAGGAAGAAGGCATTCTAAAATACATGACAAAAGAGAAATCAATGAAAATTAATCTAAGTCAATACTTTTAGCCCTGAAGCTCACAATTTGTTGGTTTTTAACCATGACTACACTTTGGTGCCAGACAGTTTTGAGAAGTGAAATAGCACACAAGTGTGCTGGTGGAGAGGGGGAGTTCTGGACCCGACACTTGTTGTCCTTATGTTCCAGAAAATCCCTCATTTGTCTAAGCGTGTAGTCTCCGTGTACCCTCTCTAATTCCTGTCACCTCACTCCCTGCTAGTACTAGGCTTTCCTTCCAAGCACGGCTCACAATTTGCAGGTGCGCACTCATTTATTGGCTTCTTCGCTCTTTGGTGATGTTCACCCCTGGCTTATAGGTTCTAGGACAGCAGAGATCGTGTATTGGAAGCCCTATAGCAAGGCCAGTAGCCACAGTAATGTGTCTCATTCTGTATTTTATTATTTATGTCGTTTATGCCATCATTTTTATATATCTCATTTGTTTCTGTTTTCCATGTAGAGTTTTTAGTAGAAATTTATTGAAAGTATAGATGTAATAAATATATAAAAATACTTTTGCCTGTGAAAAGGCTTATAAAAAGTGAGTAAAAGAAGAATCCAAATAAATGTTTATAGAAGATGGTCATTGTCCTTGGTAACTTGAGAGCCAGAGGAGAGTACTTCATGGTAAGACATTAAGAATTTTATCTTGTTCGATATCTCTGTAAGTTGTACAGGCACAGACAAATAGTCTTCTTTTCCCATGTAAACAATAGTATTTAGAGTTGGATAAACCTAATAAAGAGCTGTGTTTACATTCCCCCTTCTCTCTTTATCTATATGTGCTTGCTTGTGTGTATGTGTGTGTGTGCGTGCATGCATGTTTGCAAGTGTACTCGTGTATTCTTCTTTTGTGTGTGGAGGACAGAAATCAACATCATGTCTCTTGACACTGTGAACCTTATTTCTACTTGACCATCTAGCCAGGGAGCCTCCAAACTCCGCCTTTATCTACCTCTCCTCCATCACCTGAGTCATCAGCAAGTGCCACCATGTGGCACAGACTTCATGTGGGTGCTGGGGACCTAGACTCACTCAGCTCTTCATGCTTGCCCATGGGTACCATTTCCCCAGTTCCAGGAGTTGTATCCAATATTCACATCAACAGCATTACCTTTTTGACAGTTATAATCCCTTCCTGGGTTTCCTGGTCGGTGATGACGTCAAACATATCATGTCCCTCACCGTCTGTGATGCTGTACTCGATCTCTGCATTTTCTCCCACATCAGCATCACTGGCTTTGATCCTGCCAATTGGTGTTCCTGGTGGAGAAGACTCGGGAGTCTTAAACTGATAGGTACCTGTCAATCACCAAACAGACGAGTGAGGCAGAGACCAGGAGATTCTCTACCAGAATAAGCAGTCCACTCTTACCCAGAAGGGGCGAATTCCAAGATCCTAACTGAAACTAGGTCTAAATACTAAATACAGGGTTTAGTTCAGGTTAAGTACTCTATTTTTTCCTGTATTGATTTTTAATACATACATATCTTTGATAAAAATTTTACATATAAAATGAGCATAAAAATAGACTATCAGCAATAGCTTATTTCTTACTAAGAAAAGAGAGCAAGTATAACAATATATGACAATAAATGTATTTTAAATAATATTTCTGGACCGTGGTTGACAGCAAGTGGAGCCACAGAAAGCCCAGCAGTGGCTGAAGGGAGCTGGCTTTATGATCTCACTGTGGATGGAGACAGACCTAGGCTTTCTTCAAAGTAATGAATGGTACCCTAATCTCCTTATGTCTTTACTATCATGATAATGAGATCCTCCTTTTATTTCATGGCCTGTCTCCTTGCAAATGGACTGTTTTCTTCTTGTTCTGTAAACAAGCTTCCAAATTCATGGTGTCATTTCGAGACTGAATGGGAGAGGAGAGTTTCCAAAGCCCCAAGAAGGTAAAATAGCACAAAGAGCAGAAAACTTAACCTGGATAAACTTGCAGTCGATTGCTATGTGTTCTTAATGGGGGCTTTCTCTTGACCTTGCTGACACCAGCCAAAGGGGGAAGCAAATTACAGCAATTTGAAAAACTACCCAGCTAGTCATGTTTTCATTCATAATCAGAACTGGGCTAGATGCAGAGGTAGGGAGATGGCAACGGACGGAGTCCTCTACTTTCCCCTTTGGTTAACTCACGATTAATTTCAGTATAGCATTTTCTGTCACACAGACTTTTAACAGACATCCATATACACACATACATTTTGGCACATATAATTTCGTTTTTGAGACATTCTCACTATGTAGATGAGGCTGGCCTGGAACTCACGGAAATCAGCTTGCCTCTGCCTCCAGAGTTCTGTGATTAAGGGTGTTCACCACCTCCTTGTCTGCATACTTATATATTTAATTCTAATACTTTGTAGATGATACTTGTTTTTAATATCCTCAAGTTGCATAATTAGTTTAAAGGCAAAGATGTGAGTTTCAGCTTAGATTTGACATTCTTATAGGTTATACACTTAGAGGGTGTGTGTGTGTGTGTGTGTGTGTGTGTGTGTGTGTGTGTGCGTGCGATCTGTTATAATTTGCCAATTATTCACACATGATTTTGGAAAAGCAACAAAAAGAAGGCCCTGGACTATGGAACCATTGAAGTGTAGGTCTTTAGTGGAGCAAATTCCCTGAGTGTTGGGCTCCTGGTTGGTAAAATAACAAAATAGATCAAGTAGTTATCTAGTTGTTCTGCCTTCTCTTCCCCTTTACTTTGGCCCATGATCTTATAGCAGGTAACAAGCTATGTTAGGAAAGAAAAGGACAAAACCTCATGGGGCCAAGCACCAAAGACCCTTGTGTTATCCTTTCCAGGGCAAAACACAGGCAACCTGTTTTCACTTTAGGACTTTGTGGAGGAGTTTTAGGGCAGAAACCTTTCCTTCTGCCTCTGTCATAAACTGTTAGCTATTCTGCTTTTGTAGCCAGCTGATTATATACTTGGAGAATAAAAAGATGAAACCATTTCCTGTTGATCATTTGGATCTCCCATGTAAGGGAGATTAGCTGGTTATCTCTTAAAGGATGCCTCAGTAGATAGAGTAAATGGGTTTTCTTCTTCCTCCTGACCTCTGTTCCTTCTTTCTCCTCCTCTCTCCCCTTCTCTATTCCCCTCCCTTCTTTCTACGTATTTTGAAAGACTTATTATTTATTATTATTTTTATTTGTCTGCATGTGTATACGCCCGAGTGTCTGTATGCTGCTATGTGTGTGCAGATGGCGATGGGCCACAAGAGGGTGTTGTATCCCTTGGTGCTGAACTTACAGGCAGTTGTGAAGATCCAACTAAACCTGGATTCTCTGGAAGAGCATCAAGTACTCTTAGCCAATTGCTAAGATATCACATAAGTTCCCTCCTTTTGAAAAATGGTGTCTTGTTAGGCTGACCTGGAACTCTTTATAGAGCCAGAGTCTAGAAGCAACCACAGTACCCACGTGCTGAGATTATACGTGTGAGTCACCATCCCAGCTACATTTTCTACTTAATGATTCAGATAACCTTTTAGGGGAACATGGTCACGAAGACATCTATTTTTGAAGGAAAAATTGTATCACAGCCACTTCCCGCTTGGGTTGTCCAGCATGATGCTTGAAAGGAAGGAGGTATTCATGGATGTTGCTTTTCCCTTCTCACCTGATCATGAAAGTTAATGGTATCTGAGATGCTATTCAGTATCTAAATTAACCACAATCTAGAAAACCCTTTATGGAGTAGGTACATAGCAACTTCTGCAGCTATAGTTTTAGGAACAGGAAACTGATAAATCCTTTCCTTGCAAAGCCTTGTGAGCTTTCAACAGGGATTACATGCCTGATTAAGTTCACAGAAGCATATAGTCCACGTCCCCGACAAATAGCAGCATGCTTGTACACATACGCTTTGCCCAAGCAAATGAATAAGGAAAGAGAAAGCAACGATGTTACTTTTATAATGGTGGCCAGATCAGAAATCACTCCACTAATTACCAATGGCAGAGCGGAAGCGTTCACACTTCCTGAGCATAAGTGGTGTTTTCAACTCATTTAAATAATTTTAATAAAAGTGCCAGTTCCTCCTAAGTCCACTGATTTTTGACAGCAGTGCCAACAATGGAAATGTTCTTAGAGTTAAAATTTTACAAAAGCATATTGGAGAAAGCCGTTCAATCAAATGTCCCTACTCTGGGGGAAGCGAGGAGGATTGTCATTGACATCTGTCAGTGTGATGTTCACGGTCGTGGTCCCCGACAGTCCTCCCATCTGGCCGCCCATGTCCTTGGCCTGAATCACCACTTGGTACTGCTCTCTGTTTTCTCGATCCATGTTGAGCAACGCTGTCTTGATGATACCTACGGAGGTGAAATTGAAATTCAGGAGTGGAAGGAGAGGCATTAACAGTATTTTATGGAATCATTTATTTATGCAAACAAATGTAGACTGTCATCCACAATATGCAAAACACTATGCAGATGTCACCGTGATATAAAGATGATTATACGCAGCCTTTCTACTGAAGGAAATTACAATCACACAGGGGGAGAGATACTCATTAAAAAGCCTGTATTACAGGGAGAATGAAAACAAGTACAAGTCGAAGCCCAAGCAAGAGAGACTGCGAGGAATGCGATGTAGGTGTCACAGGATGACATTGTAAAGTGAACTGGCATGTGGCATAAGAGGACGAACCGCACGTGTACCCTGAGCAGATCAGAAGCCCGTATGCCTGAGCTGACACCAGAGTTTCACATTATCAACTTGGCTAATTACTCCTCAGCAGTATGCACTGTGATGAATGTTCTGTGGGTTTTATAAACCACAAAACTATGTGCTAAGGAAAATGGCCTTAGGTCCCTCCCAGTTATGATCTTGTGTGGTCCCTGAGAGTCTGGGTTTTCTTACAGAGAATGAGAACATCAATTCAGTCAATCCCTACAGAAACCAACATTTTAAAGATAGGTTAAAGCTATCTCTACCGTTAGGCAGTTTGATAATGACTTGAAAGAATTTCTCAAAGTTTGCCTAATCTCTGTAGAGTGTTTATGCTTAAATTAACTTTCTTTTTAAAAAATCACCAGAGTAGGCTCTGTAGCCCTCTCCGCTCTCACACTCTCAAGCTTAACCACTAATGAAGCTGAAAATATCTTTTCTTCCCTTTTTAACAAGAGTGCCTCAGACAACAGGTCAATTTTATTCCCATAGTCTTGGCTTCAAGGAGCAGCAGCAGCAGCTTTCTCTTCTCCAAATAATAGTTGTTCTCCCTTTAAACACAGGAAATCACCTTAGCCTTTTGTCCTGTAAGTAGAATAATTCTAATTTTTCTTTCTCATTGTTTTCGACCCTCCATTTTCTCTCGCCTTGGGATTCTTTCCAGGTTCATTCACCTTTTAACACATAAATTCTAGCTGGATGTAGTAACCCAGAAAAGCTCCGACTTAAAATAAAGGATGTTCGAAAAAAATATGAAAGGAACCTGATTCAAAATATGTATAGAATCTACCATAGGATACAAATACTTTGTACTGGAAAATAAACCACCAGATGTCGTGGTTCTTTTGACAGAGGTGCTTTTGTGTTCCGCATGAGATGACACACTCGTGCTCCATATTGTGGAGAGGCCTCAGCACCTATGTGCTATTTATAGCTTAGCGAGCACACACTGTCAAGGGTTGGTTTGTTCTGAGTTAACCCCCTCTCAGCCCAGATGGCCCTGGGGAACAAGGTTGATACCAACTAACTTGACTAAGCATTTCAAAAAAAGTGCCTGAACCCCAAATATCCACAAAATGAGAGAAGACAGCAAGAGATAATAATGAGAGAAACATAGACATTACAGCTCCCAGAGACATAGTCTGGCCACCTGACCAGAGGGCAGGACTGAGCCCCAGAATGACAGTATGCCTTTGTCATGCGCCTTCTCTGCCCTGCAATCTGTGGGTTGGAGATGAGATGGATGACTTTTTTTTTTTTTTTTGGATGTTAATCAACTGTCTTCTCAGATTGCCAGCTCTCTGAATAAAGCAGTTTTAAAGATTCAGTTCCTGTCTCTTCTCATTGGCATCCGTGACAGGCAGCAACGAGTCCAGCATTCCAGTTAGACTTCACAGGGCCAAAAAAATTTTTTTAAATAAGATGATGTAAATAAGATTCCATAAGGCAAGCTGATTTATTGGACCGGGATGCATTGGACAGGATAGGGTAGACCATGACATCAGAAAGAGTAGTACAAAATCTCAATGGTGTGACAGAGCTATGGTTCAATTCTTGCTCATGTTCTAAGCAGGCAAGCAGGGGTCTCTGTTCAGAGTAAGACTCTGGCATCTGGGCTGAGATGTCAACAAGGGTTTCCATGATCACTATGTCCAGGGGAAGAGAGTGTGACAGATTGTGCACAACTCCGGTTAGAGGTGACTTGTCTCACTGCTACATTTTATTTGTGCAAATGTGTCCCATGGCTGTACCTAGCTTCAGAACAGAAGAGAGCTGTGGTGCCATCAAGTGATTAGAAAAAGAGAAGGAAGGACTCAGGATGTCCGTGAATAAGTTTGGTCGCTCTCAGAAAGGGTCATTCTTTCTCACCTTCATGCCAAACTGGACAGAACAAAAGAGAAAGGAATGATTCTCTCCTATACGTATGGTGTGAAAGACTCATTGTCATATTTACTTTAAAAATGATCTGGATGTCACGCTTACAAATAAATCATTAGCTTTTGGCAGAGGAACAAGGAGAATCCAGTCATGGCGATTATTTTTATTAAACAACAGGCTAGCTCAGCTGAGCTCGTCAGTTAAAATTACAGAACGTAGACGAGGAGACGAAGAAAGGATTCTCACCTGTTTCCGACTCCACTGAAAAGTAGGGCTGTCCCTGCAGGATGCTGTACACGACTTTAGCACTGTTCCCGTACGTCGGGTCATCGGCATCAGTTGCTGTGACTTGGACTACAAATGTTCCTGTAATAACAAAGGTGCAATGAAAACAACAAAGGTTCATTATTCAATTGCATTCGTGTGTGTGTGTGTGTGTGTGTGTGTGTGTGTGTGTGTGTGTGTGATGGCTCACCCTTGCCACTGTGCATGGGTGCTAGAGGGCAACATGTAGACATCATTTCTTTCTTTCCATCATATGATTTCTAAAGATCGAATTTAGGTCGTCAGTCTTGGAAGCAAATGTCTTTATGCACTGAGATAGGGTGTTATGCTGGTTAGTGTTTTGTCAACCTCACACAACCTAGAATTACAGGGAAGTGGGAACCTTAATTTAATTGCCTCTGTTGGATTGGCCCGAGGTACGTCTACAGGGAATATACTTCATTGGTGGTTGATATGGAAAGGCACAGCCACCGTGGACTGTGCCAACCCTGGGCAAGAGATTTTGCATTTGTCTAAGAGAGCAAGCTGAGCAAGCCATGGAGGGCAAGCCAATGAGCTTCACTCCTCCATGGTCTCTGCTCCAGTCCCTGCCACCGGGTTCCCATCTTGGTTTCCTTTGATGACAGACAGTAACCTGAAAGTCACAGTCTTTTATCACAGCGATATAAAGTCTAACTAGAATACCAGCTTTCATGACAAAGGAGGGGAGAACCACAGTACAATATATGTTGCCAGGAAGCTACTGATCCTTGAATTGAAAGGGATGAGAGTAACATCAATGGATGCTGTATGGACTAGGTTAAAGAGAAGAGCAGCCTTGGGTGGAGGTGAGCCCTACCTGTCTTCTGTGATGGTCTGGGATATGACTGGACTCTTGCTGCAAGGGTCCTTGCAAGTTACCTAGGATGAAGGTAGGTTCCCAGAGGCAATCAGCCTCTTGAATTACATGGTCCACAGGACTTCTGTTAGGTGTTGCCTAGTGGGTGGCTGCTTGAGATTTTGCTAGAAATCCTATATACTTTTTCTCCTGAACAGCAATGTGGCACATGAAGCCACAAATGTAGCAGCTGTTGTGATGTTATATATGCCAGTCCGGGGACAAAGGAATAGGACAGAAACCCTCCAGGAAGCTATGATCCAGGTCAAATTTGTACAAAGCTCACTCTGCTTTAAATATCCTGACCAGCAAATAGTTTCATTGCTTAAACTAGTTCAAGTCAGGTCTCCTAATATGGGCTCTTCAAATATCTGATCATTCCAAGAGATTGAAAGATTTTGAACCTTTAAAATGGTAGCTTAGACCATGTAAAGAGTTAGTTAGTTAGTTAGGTAGAGTGCATGTAGAAGTTCCAGGTTCAACCGTCCAGCTTCAAATAGACCAGGTGTATGACATGCACCTCTAATCTCAGCCTTCATGATGGTGGAGGTCAGTGGATCAGAAGTTCAGGGTCAACCTATGCTACAATTTGAGTTCAAAGTTAGCCTTGGCTGCACATTTCAAAACACAAAAAACAAAGCAAAAAAATTAGTTGATTGTAATATTTCACTATAAACATCTGATACATTAATTTTAAATTATTAAAATTGAATGTGCAAAGGAAGCTATAGTGTATTAGGCTGGTATTCTTACTTTGGGGACCCTTACCTAAGAACTTTAGAAATATCACTACCCTCCCTAAAGGCCATGTAAATTTCATGTGTGTATTCGCACATTGGTTATATGGGTGAGAATTTCCAAAGAACCCACTGGTTAAGGGCACACTATGGCTGCCTTTTGGTATTCCTATCTGATAAGCAGTGGCTGTCTGATCTTTGAAAAGGGCAGAAAAGTTCCATGCAGAGAATAAGAGAATTTAAAAATTGCCTTTGTAATATCTAACCATTTCCTTTATTAAACAAATTGCGCTGTGAGAGGGTTGGATGTGCTGACTCTCATTGTATCATGCTGGGACTTGAGACATAGTCCCCACCCTTGCAATTTGGCAGGTTAAGTGGCCAGGGTGAGAGTGTCCTGTGATTTCTGAGGGAGACTTAATGGAAGTTAGCAAACACCCAAGTCCTTATTTGCATTAATAGAAGTTCTGCTTGCCTTTGGAATGTGATTTTCTGGTGTTCTAGGCAGCTACCGCAGGAAGGGCTCTGCGTCTGTTTTCTCATTTAATCCTCATGATTATCCTTCAGAGTAGACATTTATTATTTATTTTTGTAGACGCAGAATTGGAGGATCAAAGAAATCAGGATCAGATAAATCAAATAATTTGCCCAGGGCT
Source organism: Rattus norvegicus (assembly GCF_021556685.1). NCBI lineage: Eukaryota > Metazoa > Chordata > Mammalia > Rodentia > Muridae > Rattus > Rattus norvegicus. The sequence continues at coordinate 63,910,270 of NC_141535.1, forward strand.
ACACCGCTGGCTATTAGTGGAGACAGTTTCAAATTAGGTACTTAGGATAGAAGTTTTCTCTATCCCTTCGCTGTTGTCCCATCACCTTCATATACAGTTTTTCCAAGACTCCTTTGTCTATGCCAATAATGACATAATTGCAGTAATGATGGATATCAATATTACTTTGCATGTGTGCACATTCTCTAGACATGGATTTGGGGCTTTTCTCCAAATATTTGTAATGTATATTTAATTCTTCCCTGGCTTCAAAACTGAGTGAGAGTTCCCAAGAGCAGTGCAAGGGCATGGGCCTGCAGATCTCAATGCAGTTGCTCTGGGTGGTGCCCATGACAAAGGTAACCATCTTTCTTTAATTCTTCCTTAAAAAAGCAAAAACAAAACCAAAAAAAAAAAAAAAAAAAACCTTACCTACAAGAAAAATATCCTCCAGCCCATGGGGGAAAAAATAATCCCAAACCCCTTCTTTGCTCTGATGATGGCTTCAGATTTTTCTAACAGAACAAAGTAACTTCAAATAATGTGACAATTTCTTCTTGGGGTGGGGGTTGGGGTCAGAGTTGGGGTTGGGTTGGGGTTGAGGTTGGGGTGGGGGTTTGGCTGGGGGTGGGGGTTGGGGTCACAGTCACTTCCCCAGATTGAGTATTTTCCCAATCTTGGAGCACCAAGCTCTAATATCCCTCATATTTAATTAATGCAACCACAGAAAAGTTATTCTGTAACTTTAGCCTTTTTGAAGTTGGCAGAGAAAACAAAAACAACCTTTCACTTGAGGAGTTTGGAGGGAGTAGCTGTCTTCCGTGAAATATTTTAGAGCTTCTAAGAGGGGTATCAGCAGAACTTACTCCTGCCTTTAAACCCTGTTTACCTTCTTCTAGCTTAAACAAATTTAATCCACACAAATTAAAGTCAAAATTGCTAGTGAACTTGTGCATAAAATATTAATCCTCTGTGTTAAATCTCACGGACGCCTCTACCATCTGGGTATTGTTTGTGGATCAAAACAGAAAGCTGCCTTAGAGTCTTTCTCTCAAATTCAGTTATTTGATGCGACTGCCAGTACTTTCTTTCTGTTGTTTTGTTTGTTAAACAAATGCCTTGTGTGTGTGTCTGTGCGCCACAGAAAGGCTGTGGAGGTCAGAGGTCAGAGGTCAGAGGGCATGTTTATGGAGTCAGTTCTCTCACACTTTTATGTGGGTTTGGTATTGAACTCAGGTCATCAGGCTTTGAGGTAAGTGCCTTTACCTGCTGAGTCATCTTTCTGGCCCTGTCAACATTTTTGAGGCTGGGCTATAAATGCAGACTTTTATTTTCAACTGGGAAGATTCCCCAGACTAATAATGATGTTGCCTGAGAGCAATAGAGGAGCCTGAGTCTTTCAGTCCAAGGAACAATGGGAGAGAAAGCAGATGAGGCTGTCTTGCTCATCCCAGCGGCTTCCCATGCTTCCATACCCTTATCATGAGAGGAAATAGTGTTTTCTTACAGGAGTCCCAAGATAAGACTAGGGGGACATTAGACAATGGCGTGTACTTATGAAAAGGACATGTGGTAGTTTTGCGATTTGGCTTCTAAATTCTTTCAGTTCATTACACTTGGCTCAAGGTTCTTCCCCTGGTGGGAGTGGAGCCCCCACTCTGCTGACCTTGCATCTCACTCACCGACATCTGCCATCTCGGGGACTGTGGCTGTGTAAACATCCTTGGTGAATATTGGCTCATTATCATTGATGTCATGGATCTTGATGATGAATTCAGACTCAGGCTCGACGGGTCTCCCTGTCCTTCTGTTGATAGCTTGGGCTCGAAGGATGTAAACGGGTTTCTCTTCCCTGTCCAGCCTCTTGGTGGCTTGTATGTCGCCTGTGTTTTCATTGATAATGAAGAGATCTCCCGCTCCATCTCCTGAAAGGATATATTTAAGTGATCCATCTCCTCTATCCTGGTCTGAATGTAACTAGTGTAGGGGAAAAAAAAATTAAAGAGAGTAAAAGTCAAGCACGTGATCCTGAACTGCTTTGTCTTCACCATGCAGCCTAAGTTAACTTCATTATTCCACATTCAATAGCTGGCTTTTCTAAACTACTTACATAACCCTTCAACAGAGAACACCATTCAATGAACGCGTTTCTTTACCATAGAATTTTCTAGAATGAAATAGAAAATTTCACAGTCTTTCTTATTTTGAATAACAGAAAACTAAAGATAGAAGAAAATTGAAATGCCCCAGAACATGCAAGTTTGACCGGATGCATCATTTCACAACGGATGTCAGATTCTGCGAGCACTGCTCGCTGTGCATACGCAAACATTCTCCAAGGGTTCTACTGCTTGAAAGGACTTTGGAGTTTGCATGAGAGGCATCTGAGTTTAGTCTGCCTTTGGGTGAGTTAAAGAGTCTAGGTGATCACCTTGCGTGATGGAGATTACGATCCCTTTTCTGGGAAGAAGCGTTACATGTTCGATTGACTGTTTAGTTTAATTTAAAGCATCCAAGAGGCTTCTTCAGAGAGCTGCTTGCAAGAGTGCCCAGAGACCACCTCACTGGCAAGCCTGTCCGTTCCTTGCAACAACGGCCTCCGGCATTCAGATTTTAGTAGGGAATAGGCAAGGCTCTTCTGATGTGCACAGACAGCCTTAAGAGACCTGGCTGTCCCCGCCCACTGGTTCCTGACAGTAATCAAGCAGTAGGTGATGGAGACCCATTGAAACCAGTGATCCATCAATCGCTGACAGAGCTCAGTGGAATGGTCCAGAGAAGAGCATAGAATTAAGAGTGAAAGGTGATGACTCTAAGTTGGAAAAGTAGTTTCTGTTTCCTAATCCAAAGATTCCCTTTTAGGGTTGAGTTCCTACATTCTTTCCCCCCTATCTAGCAAGAGTTTGGGTCTCCCAGAATTCTAACTCTATTCACAGATTTCCAAAAGGTGGCTTGTTGTTGTTAAGGAGGAGGAGGACCATCTAGCAGCTCGAGTCACAGGCATCAGTGATCACAGACAAGTTAGTTACAGCAGAGCATCCGTACAGTCTTTCAAACAGAAGAGCTGGGTGACAACTGTAACCACAATGGATAAGCACCCATGGGCTCTGATTCACACTGCATAAGATGTTCCGGGTGGCTTCCAGACCAGTGGTTTTCAACCCTCCTAATGCTGTGACCCTTTAATAAATAGTTCCTTGAGTTATGGTGACCTGCCCAACCACAAAATTATTTTCATTACTACTTAATAACTGTATTTTTCTGCTGTTATGTATAGTAATATAAATATCTCTGTATTTTCTGATGGTCTTAGGTGTCCCCTGTGAAAGGGTTGTTTGAACTTCAATGTGGTTGTGACCCACAGGTTGAGAAGCTCTGCTCTAGACCACCTGCAGAGGGACAGTCAAAGCAAAGAGGATCCGAGATGATGGGCTAACCAGTTTCCTGAAGGTGTGTTCTGTGGAATATGTACTACACAAAGGACAGAGGGGAAAGGGCTCTGTGGTCCTGTATATTTGGGAGATACTTAATCTGCCTCTCTCTTGGAATCCCCTACTAACAGATGAAAAGTTCCAGGGGTTTGCATTTCAGACTTTGTGTGGCATGGCTTTGTTTAACGTGGCTGTCTGAAGTTTTAGTGCTCAATGCAGTATTTTGGCTCTGACCTGTGACAGCCTTCCCAGAAAGCCTCTTTTGTGATCCTGAGTATCTTTTACCCATCACTGTAGAAATGGGAGGCCCAAAGTTCCAATTTATGTCGTGTTTCACAATCACACCTGGCTCAAGTGTGCCAATGGCGAGGAGAACCTGGCAGTAGGTAGGAGCCCTGTAGAGTACTTGGTGCAATGTCCTCCTTTCTAGAGGAGGAAAGACTGGGTCCAGGGCCACACAGCTACACCGAGTTAATCACGGAATTTGAGAAGGAGAATATTATTCGTACAATTAGTAGCTGTGAAAGCAATTTGGCAGAAATAATGGAAGATAAATGTGAACAGGGAGGAAACTGGTTAGAAGTGAGACAAATGCAATGAGAAATGTAAAACAAGAATACTCTATGATTTGTGTAACTCGATATGCTAAGGAAATACTGAAACCACCACGACAGAGAAAGAGCCACTAGGGAAACGTTAAGTCTCCATTGACAGATTCTAATGACTGAAGAACAGTCTTAAAAGAGCCATTTCATTAACTCATGAGTTAAGTAAGCACCGCTCTTGCCCTTTGGATGCGTGTTCCTGGGCAGCCGTGGTCAGCAGCTGTGGTTAGCAGCTGGGTGAAGCACTCGGGTGTACATTTGAGTCTTAAGTACAGGTCACGTTCACTCTGTCCCTCATCAGGTGTAAGACCACAGCAGAGCCAATTAACCTCCCAAGCCAGGACCCTTATTCGCAAGATGAGGTTAATAAGAGCTGCAGGACCATCGGCTGTAAAGAACTAATTAGAAGCCATATACAAATACCTCATTAATTGCCACATAAACACGCAATAAAAGCACGGTATGTGTTTTATAAATTAGAAAGCGCCATCTAAATGGGAGATTCTGCTAACATTAGCTGTGAATTCATCATGAGCGTGACTCCACACTTTTCCTGACTTTGAGAACTTCGAGGACCCTGGAAACCCAATTTTTGTAAACACTTCCTATCTCTGAGGTAAAATCGGTTATGAAAAGCCAGTGTTCTTCTGCCCGGTGGCAACTGCTGTCTTTACATGTGATTTATGATATTTTTTTATCCCACTAGATTATAGACTCTCCTCGGCTGCTTCTTTCATCATCTTGCGATGCGTAATTGTTGCACACTTAGTCGGCGAATACCACATCCGGTCACAAGATTTATGCAGGTAAAAGTAATCAGAAACTTATTTTTAGCTGTCACAAGCAGCCATTTCCATGAATTATACTACAAACACCTGAGGCGATAGAGAGGTAGGGGGGGAGACGCCAGGAAGTGCAAGCAGGGACCGTGTTGCAGATCACAGCTCTGATTTATCAATATTTGAAAACCGGTGGAAAAATGCATCTCTTCACTCGGGCGTGTGCTGATCATAAAACAATTTAACCTCCTCCCTCCTCTCACCCCCAGCACGAGCTTTCTGGGTCTGACAAGCCAAGTGCACACAGCAGAAACCCCCACCAGCCCCTCATCTCACCCCACTCTCCTCCCATCCACTGAACACCCCTGGGGCCAGCTCTTCTCTATTCTTGGGAAAGAAAGAAAACAGAAGCCTCCGGTGCCCGTGAAAGCAGTGGCAACAAGCAGACATTAGGGGTTTATTGAGCACTTAGATTTTAATTGGATTTTTTTTCTTTTGTGATGTCATTCATCAAGGCCACTGGAAGAGACAGGAGTTGAACAGCAACAAATAAAAGGTTGTAGGTTGCCTGCGGCATATTTTTTTACTAATTTCAGTTTAATGTGCCTGTTCCATTAGGTTTAATAATCCGGTTCACTTTTAACGGTTCACCATCAAGTAAGAATTAGCCATGTCCCCCAGAAGTCTCCTCTCACCTGTGGCGGGCAGGGTTTCTCACTGCCGTACCCAGAAGGCGCTGTGATTCCATTTCTCTGCTTACTTTTCTTTTTCTATTTTTTTTTAGAACGACAAGTGTAGTGTCTTGGAAAATAAATACAGGGATCTCTGTTTGTTGCATGGCCCCATGGAGAGTGTCACCAGGCAGTGGCAACATCGTTGCCTGAGGGGCTGTCCCTGGGAACACAACATCCTTTTATCTGCCACATGTACCAACTTGCAGCTTAATTTTGAATTAAATTCAAGGGCATAACATTAATTGTATAGATTTTTAGTAATCTCTGAAGCTAACCAATGCTGCATGTTAGGTCCATTCCTGTGCGTCATTTAGTGGATCTCCGAGTCAGTGTCCAGACCTAATCTTAGACTCTAAGCCCAAGGTGTCCTACATGACCCACATAGGTGCCTTCAAAACCCTGAAGGGACTTTCTGGAAGGAAGGATGTAATAGTTGGTGGAAACCATGCATTGAGTTATGGTTAATGTGTTTATAGAACATAGGGAGAATATGGTGGGGTCTTTCAGGAAAGGAAGAGTTTCTCGCCTGATTTGTCCTAGGCAAATTAGAGACCAGCTATAGAAAATAGGTGCTGCCCCTGGAATTGGGGTAGAAAAAAGTAGCTAATGGGGAGAGAGAGAACGTCACCTTGGTTCTCACAGCAAATTACACCTCATTTCCCATTTGATCTTAACCAAAAGGCTGAGAAGGGTTGAGTATTGTTTTGAACTAGGAAATGAGTCTTGTCCTCAACATCTGCCAAAATCAAGGCTTATTTGATTTTACTATTCGTATTTGTATATATGTATACATCTCTCTCGATCATGTGTTGTGGCAGTTTGAATGAGAATAGTCCCCATAGACTTGTATATTTGCATGCTGAGTCCCTAGTTGGTGGAACCGTTTTGGAAGGATTAGGAGGTGCGAATTTGTTGGAGGAGGCTGTCACTGGAGCATCAAGTTTAGGGTTTCAGATGTCCATGTCAGGCCCAGTCTCACTATCTCTGGGCCTAGTGACGGTGGACCAGATATAAGTTCTGAGCCTTTCCTCTAGCACCACACCTTCCCACTTGCTGCCCAGTGTGATGGTCGTGAACTCACCCTCCGATACTTAAGCAAGTCCCCAGTTAGGTGCCTTCTCTTCGTAAGCTGCCTTGGTCATGGCGTCTCATCATAGCAATAGGGAAGCAATCAAGGCATGTATCTATATATAATGTAAGTAAGTTCTCACAATAGAGGGAAGCTCGATGGGTAGCTTCTGAAGAAATTGAACCCTGCTGGATGGCAAGACTTAAAAATTGTTTCTGCTTTAGTGACTATAGGATTGGATAAATAAAAATACGGTAAAAATTTCATGCCGTACATTTTACTACGTGAATGTTAATGATTTTGCATGACTTAGCTCATTTACATCTGATAATTATTTCACAGATGACAAAATTTGAGACTTGCATAATTGTGGCAGGGTGCTAATTGTTCTTCAAGCGGCTGCTAACTTTGCATTTCTGTAACAAACTACCTGAGATAAGCTTATAAAGATGGAGGGTTTATTTTGGTTCAAGGTTTTGGAGAGGTCATGTTTTCTTGACTCTATTGCTTTGGATCTGTGGCATGTAGGAAGAGGAAGTTGTTCCCCTTCTAGCTGTCAGGAAGCACACAGGGTGAGGGGAAGGAGCTGTCAGTCATAGACCTTCCAAATGGAGGCAAGCCACCAACAATCTGAGTTACTCAAACTACACCCCCTTCTCATGGAGGCTCTACCACAGGCCTGTAACAAAGTGTGCCATCTTTTGTGTGTGGTGCGATGCCATTTCCAAACATTTTGGGCCCTTTCCTGGCTACCCTGGGATGTACATGAGCTACAAGCACATGGTAGCCATGAGGGCTTTAGTACCTAAGCCTTTGGGAGACAGTATCTGAGCCATAGTCCTTTCCTCTGACTCTTTCATAGTTAGTTGTTCTGGGGGACACATGGCTTCTTAGCTCCTGATTGCCTTTTCATAGTGGAATGTATGTGTGTGTAATTCTTCAATGCCCACTGCTTAATAGGAACTGGCTCGTTATAGAACTTTTCTCTCAGGCTGAGCCGGGTTTTCTGAGGGATGATGAGCCCTGGAGGGGGCAGCAGAATACAGAGGGATGGGATCCTGGACTACAGAGCCATCGCTTATCTGACTAGTCTCTAATATTATCATAGTAGAAGGCATCTTAACTGCAGCCATTACACGTCTGCTTTTGTTTTTGTTTTTGTTTTTTAGTCTGTCGCTGCTGTAATGTCTCATTGGTTCTCAAAGTGGGCAGGGATGACCTGGAGCCTACCTAGAGGCACACATCTTCTGCCTACCTGTCTCTAGAATCTGGAACTCAGGGGTGTCACCCAACGACTTGTGTTTGAAGAAGCCCTCTAAGGATCCACTTTTTTAAAAAAAATATTTATTTATTGTTTTTATTTTTAATGACATATGTGTGTGTGTGTGTGTGTGTGTGTGTGTGTGTGTGTGTATTGATGTTTGAGTGTATGTATGCGTGTGCTGGTGCCCAAGGAGGCCAGAAGAGGGCGTCAGATCTCTTGGGATTAGAGTTATATGCAGTTCTGAGCTGTCCACTGTGGGTGCTCAGTGCCCAATGCCTCTTCAAGAGCAGCATAGCTCGAGGTGCTGAGACCTCTCCAGCCTTGTTTGCTACATCTTCATTGTGTATCCTGACCAAGAAAGGTTTCTGATCATGATCAATGTAACATGTTAACAATGTGGACTAGTTCAACTTGATTAAAGTTGCCCTGGGTGCCACTTGTTAGGTTATATATACAGAATCTAAATGAGGGGTTTTATGTGTTGTATGTATAAGACTGAAACAAACCTTGTGCAGGATTTACATACACAGATTGGTATTCATTCAGGTAAAATGGAGGGAGGGTGTACACGAAGACTTAAGATCAGAAATTAAACAAATATATACAGAGAAAATTTCTTAATAGCACAATCCTGTATTTAACTCTATTCCCCCTTGGAAAGTATTTATAAAATTAGGCAAGGACAGCTACATTTTGGTTGAAGTATTTCGTAAAGTCTGTCACTTCTCTGTATTTGTGTAGATGCTGTACATTTTATAATGGAGAATCGAAGCCCTCTGAATAACGCTGCTGGCTGCTGAAGTCTGAACTGTTGTCTTAACCAGTAAATCACAGTGGTTGCAAGGACGGACCTGCACAAATGGGAGAGGTGGGTACAAAGTCACGCTGTGTACTCGTCTTGTGACCTTGGGGACCGTACTCAACTTCTTGAAGACCATTTCTTCATTTGTGGTGGGAATAATAATAATTTTCATTTACAAGTTAGGTCGCTCTGAAAATTACTAAAACAATGTGTGCAAATGTTCGATGGAGGAGGGGTGCAAATGTTCGATGGAGGAGGGCCTAGCTTGGAGGAAGCTTCTCCAAGCTCCTACTTACTGTGTAGGACTCTGAAGGTGGATTTTGAAAAATGGAAAGATCTGGGTTTGGACTTTGACTTTCCTATTAGTTAGAAAATTAATTAAGCCACCATGCCAGATCCCATCTGTCCCCTGCAACAGAGTCTTCAAAATCACGCTTGGTCAGCGATTCTTCCCCTACCTGCCCCTTAGATACTGTAGGCTTCAGCCTTGCGTCTCAAGTCAGGTCCTTCCCTTCCATATTTCATGGACTATCTCTAAGTGAGAGCATCCCCCCCCCCCCGCATGCATCTACCTATGTGCCAATGCCATCAATGCTCAGGGTGTCCAATGATTTCCTTGAGATGCATTTCAAGGAAGAACTGATTTCAAGGATGCCAGGCAAGTCTCTTAGCCCACTTATAACTAGTATATCCCAACTGACTTCATGACCAACCCCACACTTTCCTCCTCTTGTGTGTTCGATATCTGTAAGGGCCATCCTAGAACACTAGGGCCATCCTGGAACACAGGATAATTCTGCTGCTGTCTTCCTATCTCTTGTATATATCTTGACTCACTTAATTTCACCATTGCCCTTTGATATATTTTGGCCCCCCAGGCACACACATGCATGCTTTCTTCTTTCTATTTTCCTATCACTAGACCAACCTTATGATCACATTGACACAGAAGAAGCCATTATTCTATTTAAATCCTTCCTTGGGACAAAACCCTTTGCCATGGCAGCGTTTGCTTTTCTTGGTAGCTCCCTTTGCCACGGTCCTTCTTGAACAAGGCTTTACTCTCATCACACTCTAATGTCATGCAGTTTTTGAGAGCATACTCGTCTCTTCCAAGGCTAAGTCTTTCTCCAGGTAGTAGTCTCCTTGGCATAAATCCCACTTAGAATCTTTAACTGGCTAACCTAACTCATATACCAGGACTGCTTCATCTCACCCTCCCAGGGATGCCCTCCTTCCTCGTGTTGCTAGTCTAAGATTCTCCTCATGTGCCCTCAACTTATTTCCCACTGAACTATCAGCATATTCTTTTTCTAATGACTCATTTTATAGCTATGTTTTTTAAAAAAATGGATATGTTTTTATTTACATTTCAAATGTTATTCTTTTTTCTGTCCATAAGCCCCCTATCCCATCCCCTCCCTCTTCTTCTATAAGGGTTTCCCCCCTCTCAAACCACCCCCCTCCTGCCTCCCCATCCTGACATTCCCTTACACTGGGATATTGAGCCTTGGCAGGACCAAGGGCTTCTTCTCCCATTGGTGGCCAACAAGGCCATCCTCTGCTACATATGCAGCTGGAGCCATGGGTCCCCATGTGTACTTTTTGGATGGTGGTTTAGTCCCTGGGAGCTCTGTTTGGTTGGTATGGCTGTTCTTATGGGGTTGCAAACCCCTTCAGCTCCTTCGATCCTTTCTCTAACTGTGTAGCTGTGTTCTTAACTAGACCACAACATCATGGAAGACGCCGTGAAAACGCTCTGCTGCCTTCAGTTCAGCAGGCACAGGACCCAGCATACTGGCACCTGAGACATCGTTAATAAGTAGTGGTTGTAAACACTGAGTGAATGTTGCAAAGGTCACCTTAGATTAGATATTGATGATGAACAATGTCTCTGGCACATGGCTGACAGTCATTAAATCATAGTGCCCTGTCTGATTTCTTTCTTAAACTCCGTATATGAAGAATATGCACACATTCTGGAAATTACCAGATAATATGGGAATTACCACCACATACCAGACACATAGTCTGGTCTGAGCAATCCAAGTTGCTGCCTTGGATCTGTTTCCTTCAATAATCAATTAGACCTCAATAAAACACCAAATATTAGAAAGCAATAAGACTAATTTGCTTTAGACTTTTTGACAATAGCAGAGCAGTTACAAATGCATTGAGATCACTGATCGTGTTGAATAGATTTGGTGTTGTTCAGGGGTCTCCTGTCAGTGGCAAAGAAGCAGCCCCACTTGGTGAACTTTTTTCAAGTATCACCCTGTTGTAGAAGGGAATAAAAAAGTGCTCCAAATCACAGAGATATTGCTCCATCATAAACTAATTTAATGTTGTCAACCAAGTCCATTTTAAAACATTTATCGGCCTAGAGGGTTACATCAGGCAATACATAAAATCATCTTATACATGTCTTTTTATAAGCTTGCAATTTAGGCTTAGGAACACTGACTCAGAGGTAAAAGACAGGGAATAAAAGCAGAAACAGGACACCTGAGTTCCACTATTATTAGTTGGAAATGACAAGGTAGCACAGAACCTATAAATAGGTAGGGTGGAACGAGAGACTTCGTAAACTCTTGGGATGGCTTCTTGGAGAGCTTAGGTTACAGAGGGGAGGGAAATGACTTCACTCTCATGTGAGAGCATGGCATGGTTTTAAGGCTGAGTGTGGGAGAAATCAGCGGAGGCTTTGCATATGCGCCTCGGGTAATAAAACCCATAAAGTCAGCAAAAATAGCAACACTCCTTCTCCTGTATTTCAGGGTCACATACTTTCTCATGCTGCACTCAGTCATACAAGGGAAGATGTGGCGTCTTTATTATTTTTTTATAGCTTATACCTCAAGCCCTAGTCTCATTGAATATTAGAAACTCAATATAGGTTGAGCATGGGGTCAAAAATTTGGTGCAATACAACAACGTCTGTCTGATTCAATAGTGTAGTCTCCTTAGACTACTCTTCTAGGGAAATTCCTGGCTGTCAGATTTCTTCTAGTTCTTTTAAAAATCTCCCTTTTCTTTTAAGACCATTTATTTGTTTTTGTTTTATGTCTATGAATGTTTTGTTGGCATGCATGTTTGTGCATCATGTATGTGCCTGGTGCTGTTTATGGGACAGAAAAGGGGGTCTAATCCCCTGGAGCTGGAGTTACAAGCCTTTGGGAACTGCTCCACGTGGGTGTCCAAACTCAGACCCCCTGGAAGAATGGCATGCACTCTTATCCGAGCTGTCTTCAGCTCTTGGGTTCACCTCTTGAACTGTAAAACAATTGAGAGAATCTAGAACATTCTGACACATATTTTTTTTTTCTGATAAAGTTTAGGATGGAGCTGCCTGCACTTCCTATGTTCCTTTGTTCTGTTAAATCATGTTCCCTTCCTGACCTGAAAAAATGTGTTTCCTATATAATTTAATTAGCATCCATAACAGTGGATTGCTCACCTTTGAAGCATTGTCTGATATGACTCATTTTTTGCACTTATTCTGGCTGCAATTTGGGAAAATGATACCAAGTTCATACCATACTGGTTCTTTTGGGAAAGGGGAGGTTGCTAGCTTTTTTTCTTGTGGATATTAAAATTCAGTTGTATTGATGTTCATTGAGGACACTGGTGAGGCAAACAATATTTTAAATGCTGAGTTGCAAGAACCGAATTTCTTGTTTCTCAAACCAACAATACTATTGTCGCCTTGCTCTGTATACAAAAGTGTGGGGTGTTGACCTGTCCATGAAGGATGCTTAGCAGCTGTATCCCTGGTTCTCATCTCTGACATCCAGTAGCACCTTCTCAAGTTATGAGGACCAAAAGTGTCTGGAGATGTCTAAGCAGATGTTCCACCAAAGTATAAAACTGAGATTATCTATCTATCTATCTATCTATCTATCTATCTATCTATCTATCTATCTATCTATCTATCATTTATATCTATCATCTATAGCTATCTATCCATCTATCTACTTACCTATTCTATCTTTTCTATCTTACCTGACTATTTATCTTCTACCGATCTTTCATCTATTGAGATATCATCCTATCCATTCATTTACCCTTCCATCAATCTACCATCTATTGTCATTTATGGATATATCTATTTCCCTATCTCTCTATCTTTCCAAATTTCTTCTCATTGTGTACTGTGAATTTCAACAGTTATAAAACCCAGTAAGGGCCCTACATTGGCTGAGAGTCTGCATGACCCCACCCAATTCAATATTCCATCTTCTGTTAGATTTAATAACCACCCAAACAGGTCTTGTGTTATGTGGAAGAGAATTTCTGACAAAGTGCTAAAAGCAAAAGAATTTTAAGTAAAGGCAGGAGAAATTTATTAATTCCCTTGACATTTCTCTTTTACACCCAATACCGTGAATTTAATGTCAAAAGTACCAAGCAATTTTAAATGAACAAAACTTTCGTGTTATAACGGTTGTGGTAGGCAGGATATTGGCCTTCCTTGTCCTAATTCCCAGGACCCATCACATGTTGCTCTGCGTAGCAAAAGCACTTTGTGTAGGTGATTAAGATGAGGATCTTCACACGGGGTGTGAAGATGGGGAGGCGGGGAGGTAGGGGTTGTCATCTTAGATTACCAAGTCAGGCACAGAGAAGAGCCCTGGGGAGGAAGGAGCAGAAAGCTGGAGTCAGGCCAGTAAACTCTACAATGGTAGAGAGGTGGAGGGTGGGAGAATTTGATGGTAGACATTCTGCTGACTTTGAAGGAGGAGGGAGCTGGAAACGAAGAAATTCAAGGTCCAGAAGTGGCAGGGTAACAGTCTCTTCTGGACCCTCCAGAAGGTCTTTCTAAAAAAATCTATATCCTAGGTTGGCTGAGGGCACACTATGTAGCCCAAGCTGGCCTCTAACTCATGGTAATCCTCCTGCTTCAGCCTATCGAGTGCTGAGATTACAGACATGGGCTACCACACCAAGCTCTGGAAGAACAACCTTCAATCATCATTCCTTTAGTCTACTGAAACTCACTTCAGACTTCTGAACTCCAAGACTGCAAGGTGACACCATTGCACGGCTCGAAGTCAAGAAATTTACATTATAATTTGTAACAGCAGCAATAAAAACAAAGAAAAGAATTCCCTATTTTTGGAATTCACGAGGAACTAATGGGAACATAGCCCTTTGAGAATCTCAGTGGGAAGGGCTAGAAGCCCTTTGCTCTCACTGAACACTTGCCATGTATCAAGCATGGCAGGGGTCTTTGGGTGATACATCATTTAATTCCTGTAGCACTTTTAGGGGACAACCTTCATTTTTCCCGCTATTTCTCCTTTTTGTCTAGAATTGGTAACTGAGGACATAGGAGTTAAGTGATTTACTCAAAGTTACAGAGAGTGCCAGGAATGTTATCAGGTCATACACGGCTGGCTCCAAAGTCTACGTGCGTTTTCATTAGACCACATTGCCAAAGCAGCACCCACGATGACTTGGAACATTCTGGATTCATTTCATATATTAGGCCCCAGGCTAAGGGATTTGTAAATTTTATTGGCACAAATGATACAGACTGTAATAGATGTTATTGTACACTTGGGATTTATCAATTAAACAAATGCCTGCTTGGTTTATTAACCACATGAAGTTATTTCCCCAAAAAGGCATTGTTTATTGCTTTTTGCTTGGCTTCTGAAGTCAAGGTCTTTCCTTGTCTTGGCAGACTGCAACATTAGTCTCAGCTTCTGCTCAGTCTAACATTTTCATTTTCAAAAGCCAGTGGTAAATCATGCTGAGAGCCAGATACCCAGTCAAAAATTGATTTAGGAAGGCACTGCACCTCACCAGCTATAATCCTATCTTTTGGCTTCAAAGTGTAATCTCTTCAGCTATTTGCCAAATCTAAGGACACACACACACACACACACACACACACACACACACACACACACACACACACCTGCCCCTGCCCTCTATTTTTCCTTCTGTCGGGCACACGTGCCTTATAGGAAAATATAAATAGATAAAATACAGATATTTGAAACTAATGGACTTTCCTGAAAATGTATTGTTTTTGAAAGGCACAAAATAAGCTGGGTATTGTATTCTTCTTTGCCAGCCCTGACTTAGTACCTAAAACGTTAAAGCCCCATCTTTATAAAAGCAGTAGTTTGCCAGAGGGAGGGATCATTTCTTCCTCAAATTCATAGCTCTCGAGCATCCTGAATGTGCTCTGTAAATGCTCTTTAAATTGAATCTCACAACTTGCTCGTGCAGTCAAGGAGGTAATGGGGGTGCAGTTCTAGGAAGAAAAGATTCTGAGCACTCTCCTAGGTTTTCTTGCTTTGGAACAAGGTATGAGTTGGTAAATGATTAGGAAGCCCCACCCCCATAAGGAGCTGGAGAGATTGGGATACCAACCAAGCCACAAAACCTTCAACCTTCAATTTGTCCTGCCTACAAGACCTACTGAGAATGGTTAACTAGTGATTGATCTCTGCATGCCCTGTGAGGGAGCCCACCCCTGACACTTTCTGGAGGGCCAGAATCCAGAGGCTGGATAACCCGGAGACCTAGGATAGAACCTAACATGACCAGCATAAACAAAAGCAACCAATCAACCACCAACTGACCAACCAAGTCTATGAAATGATTCCTAATGATACTCTGCTATACTGACAGACAGAAGCCTAGCATAACAATCATCAAAGAGACTTCATACAGCAACAGATAGAAACAGATATAGAGACCCACAGCCAAAAATTAGGCAAAGTCCAGGAAATCTTGCTGAAGAAGGAGAGGGAGGAGCCAGAGGGGTCAAGGACACCACAAGAAAACGCACAGAATCAACTAACTTGGGCTCATAGGGGTTCACAGAGGCTGACCTGACAATCAGGGCTCCTACATGGGTCTAACCTAGACCCCCTGTTTAAATATTATGGTTTGTAGCTTGGTCTTCTTGAAGAAATCCTAATAGACGAAGGGGGCTGTCACTGATTCTTTTGCCTCATTTCAGGACTCTTTTCTTCCTACTGGGTTGCCTTGTCCAGCCTTAATACCAGGAGAGGTGCCTAGTCTTACTGCAACTTGATATGCCATGTTTGGTTGATTTCCCTGGGAGCCCTTACCTTTTCCGAGGCAACAGGAAGAGTGGATGCTGGGAGGAGGGAGGGGAAACTGCTGTTGGGATGTGATATAGGAGAGAAGAACAAATAATGAAAAGAAGGAAAGAAGGGAGAAAGGAAGGAAGGGAGGGAGGAAGGAAGGAAGGAAGGGAGAAAGGAAGGAAGGGAGGGAGGGAGGAAGGAAGGAAGGAAGGGAGAAAGGAAGGAAGGAAGGGAGGGAGGAAGGAAGGAAGGAAGGAAGGGAGGGAGGGAGGAAGGAAGGAAGGGAGAAAGGAAGGAAGGAAGGGAGAAAGGAAGGAAGGAAGGGAGAAAGGAAGGAAGGATGGAAGGAAGGAAGGGAGAAAGGAAGGAAGGGAGGGAGAGAGGAAGGATGGAAGGAAGGGAGGGAGAAAGGAAGGAAGGAAGGGAGGGAGGAAGGAAGGGAGGAAGGAAGGAAGGGAGAAAGGAAGGAAGGAAGGAAGGGAGAAAGGAAGGAAGGAAGGGAGAAAGGAAGGAAGGAAGGAAGGGAGAAAGGAAGGAAGGAAGGGAGGGAGGAAGGAAGGAAGGAAGGGAGGAAGGAAGGAAGGGAGGAAGGAAGGGAGGAAGGAAGGAAGGGAGGAAGGAAGGAAGGAAGGGAGGGAGGAAGGAAGGAAGGAAGGGAGAAAGGAAGGAAGGAAGGAAGGGAGGGAGGAAGGAAGGAAGGAAGGGAGAAAGGAAGGAAGGAAGGGAGGGAGAAAGGAAGGAAGGAAGGAAGGGAGAAAGGAAGGAAGGAAGGAAGGGAGGAAGGAAGGAAGGAAGGAAGGGAGCATGTAAGTCCTGTCCCCTTCAAGGGGACTAACTGTGACAGATCAGTGAAGAGCAATGGTAGCTGATGGTCATGCTGTCAAGTCTCCTGTCTTTCTGGTGTCCTGAGCTTGGATGCTTTTCTTATTGATCTCCAACTTCTCAGCATTTGTGGTCTTGTTTAGCTCACCACACACCTACAATTATTTTTACTACACTGCCATCTTCTCAACCATGTTCAATAAGCAAAGAGCATCTATATGACTCTGTGATAACAGGTGGACTCTGGCCCAGTGTTAGTAAAACCCACATCTTACCAAGACTCTATCTCCTCACACGAGAGAGGGCTGAATCATTCTCAACTAACTGCGTGTTGACATGGGCACTTAAGGGATGCTCATACACATGAGAGTGTCTCACAAACGTCTGAGACTCTTACCACGAGAAGAGCTATCTTCTGTGGTCCTCATTCTTGCTACAATATTTTTTTTCTGAAAGAAAGCTGTGCTCAAAAATAATCCAGATGCCTCCTACTCTGTCAGGGGATGAGGTTTCGTTCATTGAAATCTCTTTTCTACTTCTCATCTAGCACTTGGCACTTCTTTAGGTGTAATTTGATGGTTTGCACTGAGGTCAAAACTATGGCTGTCACATGACCGTTTCACATCTCAAGCAGGTAATAGTTCAACCCCTGACAAGGCTAAGTGTGAATAAAGTGCTGCCACTCACGTGTGCTGGCATCATTTGATTTTCTTTCCTGTAAGGGGCAGTGGATAGGCCATCACCATTGCCAAGATCATAGCTTTAATGCAATGTGAACAGCTCTCCCCGGGCCCCTTTATATAGTACATGGTTGGGGGAATAGCTAGAAAATGCAAGGTAGAGGCTAGATTAGAATGTTGTATTTTATCTGTTTTTAGAGGGGAAGTTAACTTTCTACAGGATATATAACTTATCGGTTCTCACCTCTGTCCATCTCCTGGCCACAATTACCAGTCCTGCTTCTACCACTACCACCACCACTACCACCACCACTACCACCACCACTACCACCACCACCACCACCACCACCACCACCACTACTACCACCACAACCACCACCACTACCACCACCACTACCACCACAGTCACCACCATCAACCATTGTCACGAATGCCAAAATCACACCAAACCAAACCAAACCAAACCAGTCCTACGTGAGGCACTTTATTAAGAAAGGAAACAAGCCAGATCCTTACATCTTACAATACATGAAGTATGTTGATGCTTTACATCGCTGTATTTTTATTTATTTATTTATTTATTTATTTATTTATTTATTTATTTATCTATTTATTTTTGCTACTTCTTTTTTTTTATTAACTTGAGTATTTCTTATATACATTTCAAGTGTTATTCCCTTTCCCGGTTTCCCGGCAAACATCCCCCTCCCCCCTCCCCTTCCTTATGGGTGTTCCCCTCCCAACCCTCCCCCCATTGCCGCCCTCCCCCCATAGTCTAGTTCACTGGGGGTTCAGTCTTAGCAGGACCCAGGGCTTCCCCTTCCACTGGTGCTCTTACTAGGATATTCATTGCTACCTATGGGGTCAGAGTCCAGGGTCAGTCCATGTATAGTATTTAGGTAGTGGCTTAGTCCCTGGAAGCTCTGGTTGCTTGACATTGTTGTACTTTTGGGGTCTCGAGCCCCTTCAAGCTCTTCCAGTTCTTTCTCTGATTCCTTCAACGGGGGACCTATTCTCAGTTCAGTGGTTTGCTGCTGGCATTCGCCTCTGTATTTGCTGTATTCTGGCTGTGTCTCTCAGGAGCGATCTACATCCGGCTCCTGTCGGTCTGCACTTCTTTGCTTCATCCATCTTGTCTAATTGGGTGGCTGTATATGTATGGGCCACATGTGGGACAGGCTCCGAATGGGTGTTCCTTCAGTCTCTGTTTTAATCTTTGCCTCTCCCTTCCCTGCCAAGGGTATTCTTTTTCCTCATTTAAAGAAGGAGTGAAGCATTCACATTTTGATCATCCGTCTTGAGTTTCGTTTGTTCTAGGGATCTAGGGTAATTCAAGCATTTGGGCTAAAAGCCACTTATCAATGAGTGCATACCATGTATGTCTTTCTGTGATTGGGTTAGCTCACTCAGGATGATATTTTCCAGTTCCAACCATTTGCCTACGAATTTCATAAACTCGTTGTTTTTGATAGCTGAGTAATATTCCATTGTGTAGATGTACCACATTTTCTGTATCCATTCCTCTGTTGAAGGGCATCTGGGTTCTTTCCAGTTTCTGGCTATTATAAATAAGGCTGCGATGAACATATTGGAGCACGTGTCTCTTTCATATGTTGAGGCATCTTTTGGGTGTATGCCCAAGAGAGGTATAGCTGGATCCTCAGGCAGTTCAATGTCCAATTTTCTGAGGAACCTCCAGACTGATTTCCAGAATGGTTTTACCAGTCTGCAATCCCACCAACAATGGAGGAGTGTTCCTCTTTCTCCACATCCTCGCCAGCATCTGCTGTCACCTGAGTTTTTGATCTTAGCCATTCTCACTGGTGTGAGGTGAAATCTCAAGGTTGTTTTGATTTGCATTTCCCTTATGACTAAAGATGTTGAACATTTCTTTAGGTGTTTCTCAGCCATTCGGCATTCCTCAGCTGTGAATTCTTTGTTTAGCTCTGAACCCCATTTTTAATAGGGTTATTTGTTTCCCTGCGGTCTAACTTCTTCAGTTCTTTGTATATTTTGGATATAAGGCCTCTATCTGTTGTAGGATTGGGAAAGATCTTTTCCCAATCTGTTGGTTGCCGTTTTGTCCTAACCACAGTGTCCTTTGCCTTACAGAAGCTTTGCAGTTTTATGAGATCCCATTTGTCGATTCTTGATCTTAGAGCGTAAGCCATTGGTGTTTTGTTCAGGAAATTTTTTTCAGTGCCCATGTGTTCCAGATGCTTCCCTAGTTTTTCTTCTATTAGTTTGAGTGTGTCTGGTTTGATGTGGAGGTCCTTGATCCACTTGGACTTAAGCTTTGTACAGGGTGATAAGGATGGATGGATCTGCATTCTTCTACATGTTGCCCTCCAGTTGAACCAGCACCATTTGCTGAAAATGCTATCTTTTTTCCATTGGATAGTTTTGGCTCCTTTGTCAAAAATCAAGTGACCATAGGTGTGTGGGTTCATTTCTGGGTCTTCAATTCTATTCCATTGGTCTATCTGTCTGTCTCTGTACCAATACCATGCAGTTTTTATCACTATTGCTCTGTAATACTGCTTGAGTTCAGGGATAGTGATTCCCCCTGAAGTCCTTTTATTGTTGAGGATAGCTTTAGCTATCCTGGGTTTTTTGTTATTCCAGATGAATTTGCAAATTGTTCTGTCTAACTCTTTGAAGAATTGGATTGGTATTTTGATGGGGATTGCATTGAATCTGTAGATTGCTTTTGGTAAAATGGCCATTTTTACTATATTAATCCTGCCAATCCATGAGCATGGGAGATCTTTCCATCTTCTGAGGTCTTCTTCAATTTCTTTCCTCAGTGTCTTGAAGTTCTTATTGTACAGATCTTTTACTTGCTTGGTTAAAGTCACACCGAGGTACTTTATATATTTTTTTTTTTCGGAGCTGGGGACCGAACCCAGGGCCTTGCGCTTCCTAGGCAAGCGCTCTACCACTGAGCTAAATCCCCAACCCCGAGGTACTTTATATTATTTGGGTCTATTATGAAGGGTGTCATTTCTCTAATTTCTTTCTCGGCTTGTTTCTCTTTTGTATAGAGGAAGGCAACGGATTTATTTGAGTTAATTTTATACCCAGCCACTTTGCTGAAGTTGTTTATCAGCTTTAGTAGTTCTCTGGTGGAACTTTTGGGATCACTTAAATATACTATCATGTCATCTGCAAATAGTGATATTTTGACTTCTTCTTTTCCGATCTGTATCCCCTTGATCTCCTTTTGTTGTCTGATTGCTCTGGCTAGAACTTCAAGAACTATATTGAATAAGTAGGGAGAGAGTGGGCAGCCTTGTCTAGTCCCTGATTTTAGTGGGATTGCTTCAAGTTTCTCTCCATTTAGTTTAATGTTAGCAACTGGTTTGCTGTATATGGCTTTTACTATGTTTAGGTATGGGCCTTGAATTCCTATTCTTTCCAGGACTTTTATCATGAAGGGGTGTTGAATTTTGTCAAATGCTTTCTCAGCATCTAATGAAATGATCATGTGGTTCTGTTCTTTCAGTTTGTTTATATAATGGATCACGTTGATGGTTTTCCGTATATTAAACCATCCCTGCATGCCTGGGATGAAGCCTACTTGATCATGGTGGATGATTGTTTTGATGTGCTCTTGAATTCGGTTTGCCAGAATTTTATTGAGTATTTTTGCGTCGATATTCATAAGGGAAATTGGTCTGAAGTTCTCTTTCTTTGTTGTGTCTTTGTGTGGTTTAGGTATAAGAGTAATTGTGGCTTCGTAGAAGGAATTCGGTAGGGCTCCATCTGTTTCAATTTTGTGGAATAGTTTGGATAATATTGGTATGAAGTCTTCTATGAAGGTTTGATAGAATTCTGCACTAAACCCGTCTGGACCTGGACTCTTTTTGGTTGGGAGACCTTTAATGACTGCTTCTATTTCCTTAGGAGTTATGGGGTTGTTTAACTGGTTTATCTGTTCCTGATTTAACTTCGATACCTGGTATCTGTCTAGGAAATTGACCATTTCCTGAAGATTTTCAAATTTTGTTGAATATAGGTTTTTATAGTAAGATCTGATGATTTTTTGAATTTTCTCTGAATCTGTAGTTATGTCTCCCTTTTCATTTCTGATTTTGTTAATTTGGACGCACTCTCTGTGTCCTCTCGTTAGTCTGGCTAAGGGTTTATCTATCTTGTTGATTTTCTCAAAGAACCAACTTTTGGTTCTGTTGATTCTTTCTATGGTCCTTTTTGTTTCTACTTGGTTGATTTCAGCTCTGAGTTTGATTTTTCCTGCCT